>NC_140169.1:203082875-203182060 GCF_963971535.1 Notolepis coatsorum | reverse complement strand
GATCTAGGGGCCGGGGAGTGAGGGACTTGGTGGGGCCCAGGGGCCCGGCTCAGGACAGGATTGTCTGAGCTGGATGAGCTTTTAAATGCAGGAGTTCACTCACCTCAACAACTCACCTCTTCACTCGGCCATCTTGCCAGTCATGCGTTGTTGTGACTCATCACTTATGTTACTTCAGCGACGCTTATTTTCTTTATCGGCACGGCCTCAGTCTGTCCACATACATGTGAAGACAGTGAGTCACTGACATCCGACTCATCACCCGGCGGGAGATGTGTCTCTCTTCTTACGTCTGATGACACAATAACGGCAATATTCCTCTCAATAAATAATGTTTCTCTTGTCCTTAACTTGACATAATCTCGAGTGATTATCTTTTTTTGTCGTCACACCCTGTATCTTTCATTTTACACTTACCCCCCCTCTCTCTCTCTCCCTCTCTCTGTCTTTCTCTCTGTCTCTCTCTCTTTCTCTCTCCCTCTCTCTTTCCCTCTCTCTTTCCCTCTCCCTCTCACTCACTCACTCTCTCTCTCTCTCTCTCTCTCTCTCTCTCTCTCCCTCTCTCTGTCTTTCTCTCTGTCTCTCTTCTTTCTCTCTCCCTCTCTCTTTCCCTCTCCCTCTCACTCACTCACTCACTCACTCACTCACTCACCTCTCTCTCTCTCTCTCTCTCCTCTTCTCTCTCTCTCTCTCTCTCTCTCTCTCTCTCTCCTCCCCCCCCCCCAGGGCGGTGTTGCTGCCCCTGCTGGATCTCCCTCCTCCGGCCCAGCCCCTGGTGGTGGTGGTGGACTCCCCCGAGTCGGGCTACAGCTCCGTGGGGGCGGGGGACGGGTCCTCCGGGGCAGGAGGAGGAGGAGGAGGCGGAGGAGGAGGAGGAGGAAGGAGCGGCTCCATCGCGGAGCTCCTCGCCAACCACCTGCACCTGCTGCCCAGCTGGCTGCTGCTGGTCTGCTCCGTCCGGCGTCAGAGCAAGGCCGTGTGCAAGATGTTCTCAGGTGCAGTGTGGGGCCAGAACATTACACCTTAATAATAATAAGATAAGATAATCCTTTAGTGATCCCCTTGGTGTCAAAGCAGCATGGGGGGGGGGGGGGGGGGGGGGGGGGGGGGTACAGGGGGGGGGATGCATAGCTTCACAGTACAAATACAATATAGTAATATAAAAGTACAAACACAAGATAGTCCAGTGGTGAGAGTCCAGTGATATGAGTCTCTAGTGGAAAGAATCAAGATAGTCGGTACGGTGATGTGAGTCTCTAGTTCTCAAGTCCCGGGTTGTGACAGTGATAGTTCTGGCAGCAGAACCGGCCGCCCGAGTCCTTTGTTGTGGAGCCTGATGGCTGCCGGTATAAAGGACCGGCCCAGGCGTGTTTGTGGTGTGTCGGGGGGGGGGGATGAGTCTTAGGCTGAACGTGCTCTTCATTCTGGCTAGCTCCTCGTAGAGGGGGTGAGACGGGTTCTCCAGGATGGCTTCTAGCTTTTTCCTCATCCTCTCAGCCACCACCACTAGGTTATCAAATCAAATCAAATGTATTTGTAAGGCCCGACAACACACGTTAATGTCCCCATGGGCCGGACACGGTCTTCTTTAAACAAGTCAAGAAGAAACATCACAATAAGTCAAGAACAAAACAAGAACACCATAAGGTCGAATATTTTTAAATAAATGCAAAATAAATAAATGTTATCCAGCTCACCACCACTACTAAGCTAGCCTTCTTCACCAGCTTGTAATAATAATAATAATAATAATAAAAAAAAACTTGTATTTGTATAGCACCTTTCATACAGAAACTGCAGCTCAAAGTGCTTCACAACAGAAAAAAGACAGGCATAAAGTGAGCACATAAAGTGCAGACATATAAAATCACAGTTTTTCACATTATGATCTAATATCCCAACAGGCCACCTTGTTTATGGTTTGATTCAGTTTTAAATAGACAATAATAAAAAGAGTAAGATAGAATAGACAGAGTAAAATAGTGCAGTGCAATAAGTAGTAGAATAGAATAGACCTGAATGAGCACATAAAGTGCAGACATATACAAATCTTTTTTCTTTTTTCTTTTTACAGTGCAATAAAATAGTTCTGGATTACAGTTTGACCCTTCAAACCTCCCACTCGTACTCTTATTTCAGTAGGTGAAATGTTTTTATTTTGTTTTTGTTTTTATTGTGTTTTTTATAAGAAATAAGAATCCAAGGCACACACCGACGGCGGAGGCGACCATGCAAGGTGCCGACCTGCTCATTGGGAGCAGTTAAGGGTTAAGTGTCTTGCTCAAGGACACTTCGACACGCTACCCGGGAGGAGCGGGAATCAAACCAGTAACCTCCAGATCCAATCAACGCAAACTCTCTTTTTTTTGCAAGTTAGTGTCGCTCGTGTTTTTTTCCCTTGCTTATTTTCCAGACACAGAGGTAGTCGTAGACTCGTAGTTATATTGCGCCCTCTATCTGTTCATTGAAACATGCTTTGAAAATACACCATTCTACTGACGGCTACAATGTAATAAGAGACATTGTAACATATCATTGTTTGATCGAGTAAATCCTTAACGATCAATCAATCGATCTTTGATTAATTGTTAACATCCCTACCAAACACTATACCAAATATACAATATACAAAACTAAAGTACAAAATGCAAACAAAATGCTAAATTTTGGTAGAGATGTAGTGCAAATCTTTTAGTAATAAATTATTTAAATAGATAGAATATGGTGTAGTGTTAAAAAGTGTTTAAAATGTCTAAAGTGAATTTTAAAGGTGAATGTTTAAAGGTGAGTGTGTGCAGGTGGATGTGTGCGCAATGCATGTAGAAAGTCTACATTGATGTAGTGAAATCCCAAACAACTGTAGTAAAGTCCATTAACCATAGAAATAGAATGATATAGAACTAGGCTACACTAGTATCACCATACAGTCTATAACTGCAGCTTTAGATTATCTCTCCCCCAGGTGGGAGAACCAGGGAGAGAGGGGAGAAATACAGAGAGAGAGGGAGACAGAGTGGGAGAGAGACACACAGAGGGAGGGAGAGAGACAGAGGGGGAGAGAGACACACAGGGAGGGAGAGAGACAGAGGGGGAGAGAGACACACACACAGAGGGAGAGAGAGAGAGAGAGACAGAGGGGGAGAGAGACACACAGAGGGAGAGAGAGACAGAGGGGGAGAGAGACACACACAGAGGGAGAGAGAGAGACAGAGGGGGAGAGAGACACACAGAGGGAGAGAGAGACAGAGGGGGAGAGAGACACACACAGAGGGAGAGAGGGACAGAGGGGGAGAGAGACACACAGGGAGAGAGAGACAGAGGGGGAGAGAGACAGAGAGGGAGAGAGAGACACACAGGAGAGAGAGACACACAGAGGGAGAGAGAGACAGAGGGAGAGAGAGACAGAGGGAGAGAGACAGAGGGGGAGAGAGACACACAGAGGGAGGGAGAGAGAGACAGAGGGGGAGAGAGAGACACACAGAGGGAGAGAGACAGAGGGGGAGAGAGACACACACACAGAGGGAGAGAGAGACAGAGGGGGAGAGAGACACACAGAGGGAGAGAGAGACAGAGGGGGAGAGAGACAGAGGGGGAGAGAGACACAGAGGGAGAGAGAGAGAGAGGGGGAGAGAGACACACAGAGAGGGAGAGAGAGACAGAGGGGAGAGAGACAGAGAGGGAGAGAGATACACAGGAGAGAGAGACACACAGAGGGAGAGAGAGACAGAGGGAGAGAGAGACAGAGGGGGAGAGAGACAGAGGGGGAGAGAGAGACACACACAGAGGGAGAGAGAGAGACACACACATAGGGAGAGACAGAGGGGGAGATAGACACACACAGAGGGAGAGAGAGAGACACACAGAGGGGGAGAGAGAGACAGAGGGGGAGAGAGAGACACACAGAGGGAGAGAGAGGGGGAGAAACACACACAGAGGGAGAGAGAGACAGAGAGAGAGACACACAGAGGGAGAGAGAGGGAGAGAGAGGGGGAGAAACACACACAGGGAGAGAGAGACAGAGAGAGAGAGACACACACAGAGGGAGAGAGAGACAGAGAGAGAGACACACAGAGGGAGAGAGAGACAGAGAGAGAGAGACACACAGAGGGAGAGAGAGACAGAGAGAGAGACACACACAGGGGGAGAGAGAGACAGAGAGAGACACACACAGAGGGAGAGAGAGACAGAGAGAACAACACACATACAGGGGGGGAGAGAGACAGGGGGAGAGAGACAGAGGGGGAGAGAGACAGAGGGAGAGAGACAGAGGGGGAGAGACGGAGCGGGAGAGACAGGGGAGAAACACACATACAGGGGGGGGAGAGACAGACAGAACTTCACTTCCTGCTATACTGTGAGAAATACAAGGACCTAAGAGAAGTCTTCTTTGACAAAATAAACAAAATTGATGCACAGTTTATCCACCTCCCTGATCACCAAAAGCTACTATACATGTGTGGAGAGAAAAGTCAGTGTACAGCATTAGCTGCAAAATATGTAGACGGTTGTCACAAAATAAGAGAACAAGCCCTGTAAAATGTATCTGAATGGCCACACTTGAAAAATGACTACCCGATCGAGTGACCATTTTGTAAATTAATATGTTTCTTGTTGATTGTCCTTACTGTTATTACTAATGTTATGATATTTTACTGCTTAATATATATGTTATTGTTTGTATGTTGAACTTGCTTTGGCAATAAGTGTTAATATTTCATGCCAATAAAGCCTATTTGAATTGAATTGAATTGACAGAGGGAGAGAGACACACATACAGGGGGAGAGAGAGACAGAGGGGGAGAGAGACAGGGGAGAAACACACATACAGGGGGGGAGAGAGACAGAGGGGGAGAGAGACAGAGGGAGAGAGACAGAGGGAGAGAGAGACACACATACAGGGGGAGAGAGACAGAGGGGGAGAGAGACAGGGGAGAAACACACATACAGGGGGGGAGAGAGACAGAGGGGGAGAGAGACAGAGGGAGAGAGACAGAGGGAGAGAGACAGAGGGGGAGAGAGACAGAGGGAGAGAGACAGAGGGGGAGAGCGACAGGGGAGAAACACACATACAGGGGGGAGAGACAGAGGGGGAGAGAGACAGGGGAGAAACACACATACAGGGGGGAGAGACAGAGGGGGAGAGAGACAGAGGGAGAGAGACAGAGGGAGAGAGAGACACACATACAGGGGGAGAGAGACAGAGGGGGAGAGAGACAGAGGGAGAGAGACAGAGGGAGAGAGAGACACACATACAGGGGGAGAGAGACAGAGGGGGAGAGAGACAGGGGAGAAACACACATACAGAGGGGGAGAGACAGAGGGGGAGAGAGACAGAGGGAGAGAGACAGAGGGAGAGAGAGACACACATACAGGGGGAGAGAGACAGAGGGGGAGAGAGACAGAGGGAGAGAGACAGAGGGAGAGAGAGACACACATACAGGGGGAGAGAGACAGAGGGGGAGAGAGACAGGGGAGAAACACACATACAGAGGGGGAGAGAGACAGAGGGGGAGAGAGACCGAGGGGGAGAGAGACAGAGGGGGAGAGACAGAGGGGGAGAGAGACAGAGGGAGAGAGACAGAGGGAGAGAGAGACACACATACAGGGGGAGAGAGACAGAGGGGGAGAGAGACAGGGGATAAACACACATACAGAGGGGGAGAGAGACAGAGGGGGAGAGAGACCGAGGGGGAGAGAGACAGAGGGGGAGAGACAGAGGGGGAGAGAGACAGAGGGAGAGAGACAGAGGGAGAGAGAGACACACATACAGGGGGAGAGAGACAGAGGGGGAGAGAGACAGAGGGAAAGAGACAGAGGGAGAGAGACAGAGGGGGAGAGAGACAGAGGGAGAGAGACAGAGGGAGAGAGAGACACACATACAGGGGGAGAGAGACAGAGGGAAAGAGACAGAAGGAGAGAGACAGAGGGGGAGAGAGACAGGGGAGAAACACACATACAGGGGGGGAGAGAGACAGAGGGGGAGAGAGACAGAGGGGGAGAGAGAGAGAGACGGAGGGGAGAAACACACAGAGGGAGAGCGAGGAGGTGGGACAGATGGGGAGATACAGTGGTAAATGGTAAAAGCATTCACATGCAGTGGAGGCTAGTGGATTCTTCTCCACTAGGGGCGCTATACCAAACATTTTGCAAACATGTACAAGGCACGCATTGGCGAATATTATCACCATTGCCATCGATCAATATATGATCACAGTCAGTCAAATGCAACCACGTTTCCAATAGCCCAACACAAACACGCACAGCTCTCTCTCTCTCTCTCTCTCTCTCTCTCTCTCTCTCTCTCTCTCTCTCTCTCTCTCTCTCTCTCTCTCTCTCTCTCTCTCTCTCTCTCTCTCTCTCTCTCTTAGATCCATTCAATAATACGTTTAATAATAATAACACATATGTATATCTTGTCATTTTAAACAAGTTACCATTCATTGTCTGAGTGGTTATGCCCCACCCGCGGCGAAATTAGAGAGAGAGAGAGCGAGAGAGAGAGAGAGCGAGAGAAAGAGAGAGAGATCGCAACTATACCTTGTTAAGTTAAAACGCACAGTGGTCCAGCAGGGCAGAAGGGCTTGATAAAGTATATCCACTCCACTGTCCAGACTGTGTTGATGTCCATTGTCCATGCATGTCCAGTTGTCCACACTGCATCCATATAGCTTGTTGTTAACCAACAAGTACTGTGAAGAGCTGTGTCTTTGCCCATTTCCTCGTCAAACAGCCTGCAAACTACCTGGCGTTCTATCGCCCTGCTCTAAGACAAACTCTAACCTTAACCAACTTTGAAAGAGTGCCTAAGCTTAACCGTTGAAAGAACTTGCCTTCACGCTCTAAGACAAATAGCTGCATCACAACAACACAGTCTACCAACCTAGGAACCAACCTAGAACCTAGAAACTGGCGCTGGCCAATCAGAGAGAGCGTCTCCGCGAAATGCGGCTACGGAAAAAAATGCTGCTACGGAAAAAAATTATAGACGCTGCTGCTTAGACCGCTTCAAATCGCGCCCGGCTTCCATCATAAACATCATATTTCAACGCACAGCGTGTTACGCACTGATTGGCTGCGACGTAGGGCTGGGCGATATGACCAAAAACGTTATCGCGATAAAATTATAAAATTATTTTCATATAATTCGATATCGATAATTATCGTCGATATAATGTCTGTCAAGTTTAATTAACTTCTTATGCTGCTGCGAATGTCTCGAGTCGAGTTGATGTCGTCATCAGTCCGCGCACGTTAGCAGTTAGCCGACAAGCGGAGTATCTCATGACAATGTAATAAATATGACACTAAAATACTCTCTTCCCCCACAATATATTGAAACGACGTCCACTGTTACCCCACACTACTATAAACGTGGCCTCAGAATTCACGCCACACACATACTCGGCACATAAATATATAAAACAGCGCCGTGCAAGCTAGTTATCCTAGCCAGCCTGTTGTTTCTAAGCGAATGTCTCGAGTCGAGTTGATGTCGTCATCAGTCCGCGCACGTTAGCAGTTAGCCGACAAGCGGAGTATTTCATGACAATGTAATAAATATGACACTAAAATACTCTCTTCCGCCACAATATATTGAAACGACGTCCACTGTATACCCCACACTACTATAAACGTGGCCTCAGAATTCACGACACACACATACTCGGCATGTAAATATATAAAATAGTGCCGCGCAAGCTAGTTATCCTAGCCAGCCTGTTGTGTCTAAGCGGTGTATTCCATGACAATGTAATAAATATTACCCTAAAATACTCTCTTCCGCCCCAATATATTGAAACGACGTCCACTGTATACCCCACACTACTATAAACGTGGCCTCAGAATTCACGCCACACACATACTCGGCACGTAAATATATAAAATAGTGCCGTGCAAGCTAGTTATCCTAGCCAGCCTTGTTTACTACTAGAGTCCTACCTCTCTACCCAGAGGTGCACCGCGGGTCTCCTTCACTGTCGGCCATCTCCTTCACTGATTGGTTGTTAGTGCGTGTGCTGATATCCAAGCTTGGAAAATCGATATATCGAAACTTTGCGACCACGTTTCATGTTTATTTCGAGGAAATAATTTATCGCGATAGTTATCGTTATCGTTTTATCGCCCAGCCCTACTGCGACGGATACAGCGATGAAACAGTGACGCGCACTCAGAGCGCTAGTGCGTCTAGCCCGGGCCGAGAAATACGGCTAGGAGAAATGCGGCAGGAGAAATGCGGCAGGAGTGAGTCACTTCCTGTTCAGGAAAACTAGTATTTTTTTATTTTATATATTAACGTTATATTGTGCATTGGAAACACAAACATACTTAAAATGAGTAAATATTATTCATTTTAAACATGTTTATATTATTTATAGGGCTATAAAACAAAAAACAAAAAAAAATGTCTTGTTCTTCTCTCATATAACCAGGGTTCACCAGGGGGGTCGGCGCGCGAGCGCCCCTAGTGGCCAGCCGCCACTGTTCACATGTTCTTCCTGTGCCCCAGTCTTGAGTATGAATGGTAAATGGACTGCATTTATTTACCACTTTTATCCAAAGCGCTTTACACCGGTTCCGGACAGGCAGCGAGCGAGCGAACTGGAGACGAAATCGCGCGCGACACTGTCCTGATATGAGGCGGCGCGTGTCCGAGTGTGTCTGTGTGTGTCTTCTATGGCTCTGAAAGCAGCCTGCGATTCTCGACCAATAAAAAGTGTTTAGGGGCGGGACTCAGCCGCGTAATCGCTCAACTAGAGACACAGCGAGTGAATATTTGAGGGGTGAGCGACATCGCTGCTCAGTTCGCTGTCGCTCGCGGCAGGTCAGGATAGTCTGATTGAAACGAATACATTTTAATCACTTTTTCTCGCTCGCTCGCGTTGCTCTATGTCAGGAAGGGGTGTTAAGATAAGATAAGATAAGATAAGATATTCCTTTATTGATCCCCTTGGGGAAATTCAGGCATCATAGCAGCATGGGGGGGAGGGGGGGAGGGGTACAGGTAGTAAAACAACACAGTATACAGGTAGTAAAAAACTTACAACTTATTCCTCACATTCGCCCATTCACTCACTCACACATTCACACACCGACGGCGGAGGCGACCATGCAAGGTGCCAACCAGCTCATCGGGAGCAGTTAGGAGTTAAGTGTCTTGCTCAAGGACACTTCGACGCGCTGCCTGGGAAGAGCTTGGAAATCGCACCGGGAACCTCTGGATTACCAGATGACCGATCTACCTCCTGAGCCACTGACGTTTCATGATGCTGTTGCAAATTAGGCCTTCTGAATTGTGAGACAATATTACTGAATTGTGAGACAATATCACTGGATTGTGAGACAATATTACTGGATTGTGAGACAATATCACTGAATTGTGAGACAATATCACTGAATTGTGAGACAATTATTACTGAATTGTGAGAATATTACTGTATAGACAATATTACTGAATTGTGAGACGATATTACTGAATTGTGAGACAATTATTACTGAATTGTGAGATGATATTACTGAATTGTGAGACAATTATTACTGAATTGTGAGACAATATTACTGAATCGTGAGACAATAGTATCACAAAGCAGACAATGCAAAGTCCACAAAGAAGAACTCCAGTCCCTGCTCATCTCTGACTGTCCTCCTCTTCTTGTGAAAGCGACCTGACCAAAGGTTGTGCATTTAATGAAGGTGAACAGGCAGATTTCGTTGACATTTTCCCATGTATTCCCAAACTGTGATTTATAAGGTTATTGTGAATAAGTTCAAAATATTCAAGTAATGTTATGATACTAAACAAAATGATGTCAAGTTAAGTTAAACCTTTATGAACTCTTTCACTACCACACTACAGAAGGTTAACCTTTCACTAGTGAAAGGGTTAACCTTCTGTAGTTTGGTTGTGAAAGGGTTCACCCTTTGTTGTGTCGCAGTGAAAGGGTTGCATTTGACCCCCATCCTAACTGTTTAGGAGCAGTGGGCAGCCACACAGTGCGGCGCCCGGGGACCAGCTCCAGTAGTTGATGCCAGTACCTTGGTCAAGGGACCAGCTCCAGTAGTTGATGCCAGTACCGTGGTCAAGGGACCAGCTCCAGTAGTTGATGCCAGTACCGTGGTCAAGGGACCAGCTCCAGTAGTTGATGCCAGTACCGTGGTCAAGGGACCAGCTCCAGTAGTTGATGCCAGTACCGTGGTCAAGGGACCAGCTCCAGTAGTTGATGCCAGTACCGTGGTCAAGGGACCAGCTCCAGTAGTTGATGCCAGTACCGTGGTCAAGGGACCAGCTCCAGTAGTTGATGCCAGTACCGTGGTCAAGGGACCAGCTCCAGTAGTTGATGCCAGTACCGTGGTCAAGGGACCAGCTCCAGTAGTTGATGCCAGTACCGTGGTCAAGGGACCAGCTCCAGTAGTTGATGCCAGTACCGTGGTCAAGGGCAGCGGCAGGAAACCTAGCATGCATTTATTTTGGTGTGGGAGGAAGCCGGAGCAGCCAGAGGAACCCACACAAACACAGGGAGGCCCCCTGCTGGGGTTGGAGCCCAGGACCTTATTGTTGTGAGGCAACAGTGCGAACTACTCACCACTGTGTCACTGTGTCGCCTGCATGCATAATGCCTTGCATGCATAAGTTACTGTAGGTGACGGTAGCCTACAGCAGTGGTTCTCAACCACTTTGATTTATTTCACAAAATAATTGTGCAGTAATACACAATCCTTCATGCATTGTTAAAAACATGAAATAAAAAAAAAAGGTGCAACAAAAGTGCAAGTAGGGCTAAAAACCCAACAGGGAAAAAAATGTATATATATATGCTTCTTAGCAGACGCTTTTATCCATAGCAATGTACAGTACATGAGTGCATAGATTTTCAGTATAAGTAGTCCCATGGGATCGAACCCACAACCTCAGCATTGTTAGTGCCATGCTTTACCAAGTGAGCTACAGAGAACTACAGAAGGCAGATTTATCTTGAATTACAGGATTTATGCTTTTTAAACAAGTTTAAACTGCTCATCAAGTTTCAAGAATCTAAATTGAACTGTAGCAGAGATTACCCTATCAGGGGATACTGAACAGCATTGTATTATGAAGAATATTATACACACACACATCCGCGACCCACAAAAAATGGCCCGCGACCCAAACCACCAGTTGAGAACCACTGGCCTAGAGAGTGGCCCATAATTATTCACAGACAGCGAATTGGAAAACGTCTAATGTGAGACGTGGGGATCGACCAATTTATTATTATTTCTTTTTTGCCTTTCTATCATTTTCTCCCATCCCCCAATTTAGCCGTTATTATGCCAATTCCCTTCCTGGTTGTTGCGTGCATTGCCCCACTGTCGGCCTGGGGAGGGTGTGTAGACTACCACATGCTGCCCTACTGTCGGTCTGGGGAGGGTGTACTGTAGACTATCTGTTATGGTTTGTAACCGACCCCAATCGCACAACACAAGACAGGTATGATGGTTTGCCAAGAAACAGATATTTATTGAAACACAGGGAAAAACAGGGAAAAGGGCACTGTCCCTTTAAGGGAGAATCACAAATACAGGAATATAATATGAGGGGAAGGAAGGGTGCCTTTAAGAGGCGGGCAGGAAAAGGGAACACTATGGGAAGGTAAGGGAAAGCCTAAGGGAAGGTTAAGGGAACGCCTTGGGACAGAGGAACTAGAGACTAGGTAAACAAGGGACAAGGAGAACTAGGGAGAGAGGACTAGGGACTAGGAGAGCTAGGGATAGAGGACTAGGGACTAGGAGAACTAGGGAGAGAGGACTAGGGACTAGGAGAGCTAGGGATAGAGGACTAGGGACTAGGAACTAGGTGGAACTAGAAAGGGAGAACTTGGGACCAGGAACTAGGTGGAACTAGAAAGGGGAGAACTAGGGAACAGGAAGGAACTGGGAGGACTGGTGGAAATCATCTGGGCCGCTCTGCAGGACAGAGGAGATAGTTAATGCACAAAAGGGAAAAAACAGAGCAGGTGCAGAACAGTCCAAATAACAAAGTGAACAAAGTAATAATATCTTCGTGTGACAAACACACAGGGGGAGATGTAAAGTCCAAAAATACTATTCTAAGTGAGAACCAAAAACAGAGGCATTACGCTGGGAGATGAAATGTCCAAACAAACTAACAGAGGCAATACGCTGGGAGAGTGACATAACAATCAAAACTCACCCAGGCGAATGCGAAAAGGTAAAGGGGCAGCAGCGGGAACGGGGGCAAGGGCACTGGGTGGCTGGCTGTCGGAGCCGAGGAACAGAGTGCGCGCCACACCTTGGTGTGCGCGTCGGAACAGTGGCGAGGGTATCGCCACCGGGGAGCCGGCAGTCCGAGCCGAGGACAGAGTGGTGCTGGAACAGGCGGCGGTGGCGAAGGTGTCGTCACCGGGTAGCCGACTGTCGGAGCCGAGGACAGAGTGGTGCTGGAACAGGCGGCGGTGGCGAAGGTGTCGTCACCGGGTAGCCGACTGTCGGAGCCGAGGAACAGAGTGGTGCTGGAACAGGCGGCGGTGGCGAAGGTGTCGTCACCGGGTAGCCGACTGTCGGAGCCGAGGAACAGAGTAGTGCTGGAACAGGCGGCGGTGGCGAAGGTGTCGTCACCGGGTAGCCGACTGTCGGAGCCGAGGAACAGAGTGGTGCGCCACTGCTTGAGTGCGCACCGGAACCGAGAGACGCATCGGGGTGCGTCTGCGAGGAGGAGTGTGCCAAGCACGAAGGTCTTGGAAGATGCGCGTTGCGCGCTGGTCTGGAGAGCGTGCCAAGCTCGAGCGTCCTTGGAAGATGCGCGTTGCGCGCTGGTCTGGAGAGCGTGCCAAGCTCGAGGGTTCTTGGAAGATGCGCGTTGCGCGCTGGTCTGGAGAGCGTGCCAAGCTCGAGGGTTCTTGGAAGATGCGCGTTGCGCGCTGGTCTGGAGAGCGTGCCAAGCTCGAGCGTCCTTGGAAGATGCGCGTTGCGCGCTGAGGACTGGAGAGCGTCTGCGCTGGTCTGGATGTGCGTCAGGACGAACAGCTGCGCGGGGGTCTGCAGTGGAACGCTGGGGTGCCTCCCGTGGAAGTACAGGGAGCGCAGACCAGTCTCCCCCACAGGCAACGGCGACAGCTGGCGAAGGCTGGAGCAAACATCTCGACGCCGGAGAATGGAACAGCATAGGCAGACAGAGGATCTCCCGAAAGAGTCTAGATGTTTAGAGAATATGACTCGGCAAGTATACAACACGACCCCACGCCAAAACGAGGGGAAGCGCCCTGGTATTTAAAGCCCACAGGGGGACTAATTAGCCTGCCACCACAGGTGCGAGAGATAATAGAATATCGAACAGGTGTGGCCACTAAGGGTAAGGAACGAGAGGGTGGGGGCTAGAGAGAGTGAGTGAGAAGGGAAAATAAACAGTATAGAAGGGAAATAAACAGTATAGGCTTAAAGAAACAGAGAAAGGTAGTGAGCAGCGGGCAAAACCTCACAGTATCCCCCCCTCCAACGGGAGCCACCCGGCGACCCAAAACAAATACAGACAGAGTGGCAGGGGGCAAAACAAGAGGTACTGGCCAAGCCAGCAGGGGAAGCCACCACAAGAGTGGGGCTAGCAAAAGAAACAGGGTCGCCGAGGGGTAACTGGGGGAACTGGTCTAGAGGAACTGGTCTAGAGGAACTGGGTCTAGAGAACTAGTCTAGAGGAACTGGTCTAGAGAAACTGGTTTAGAGAACTGGTTTAGAGAACTGGTCTAGAGAACTGGTCTAGAGGAACTGGTCTAGAGGAACTGGGTCTAGAGAACTGGTCTAGAGCAACTGGTCTAGAGGAACTGAGGGGCAAGCAGGGTAGCAAAGGGGTAACCATGGTAGCACCGGGAAAGGGCTAGCAGAGGGAAGGTTGCTGCCAGGGCACTGATAGCTACAGGGCCTATGCTAGCTGCACTGCTACATCAACATAGAGGCTGCGCAAGCTGCCGGAGCCAGGCTAGCAGAGGGAAAGGGTAGCTGCCAGGGCACTGATAGCTACAGGGCCTATGCTAGCTGTACTGCTACATCAACATAGAGGCTGCGCTAGCTGCCGAGCTAGGCTAGCAGAGGGAAAGGGTAGCTGCCAAGGCACTGATAGCTACAGGGCCTATGCTAGCTGTACTGCTACATCTACATAGAGGCTGCGCTAGCTGCCGGAGCTAGGCTGGCAGACAGGGCTGGACCAGCATGAGAGAACAAGCTAGCTGGAAGGACAGTCCTAGCTGTGGGAATACCGACCTTGCTAGCTGAAGGGCAGTCCTAGCAGTGGGAGAAACTACACAAAAAAGTGGAGGCCATGCAGAGGGACCGGGTTAGCTGCTTGGGCCTGGCTAGCTACAGGGCCTATGCCAGCTGCAAGGCTGCATTAACATAGAGGCTGTGCTAACAGCCGGGGCCAAGCTAGCAGACCGGGGCCATGCAGAGGGAAACTGGGTTAGCTGCCAGGGCATGGCTAGCTACAGGGCCCATGCCAGCAGCAAGGGCTGCATAAACATAGAGGCTGTGCTAGCAGCCGGGGCAAGACTAGCAGACAGGGGCTCTGCTGAGGGACTGGGTTAGCCGCCAGGGCATGGCTAGCTACAGGGGGGTCAAACAGGGCAAAACGGGAAGCAAACAGGGGAGCTAACCGGGGAGACTAACAAGCTAAACAGGGAAGCTAAACTGGGCTAAACAGGGGAGTAACAGGCTAACAAGGGAGCTAAACAGGACTAACAAGGAAGCTAAACTGGGCTAAACAGGGAAGCTAACAGGGCTAACAGGGGAGCTAGAGGGGAGACTAACAAGCTAACAGGGGAGCTAGAGGGGACAAGAAAAAAAAAGGCAAACTCAACATACACAGTCTGTGCTGGCTGGGGTCGTAGACTTGGTGGGGTCGTACTGTTATGGTTTGTAACCGACCCCAATCGCACAACACAAGACAGGTATGATGGTTTGCCAAGAAACAGATATTTATTGAAACACAGGGAAAAACAGGGAAAAGGGCACTGTCCCTTTAAGGGAGAATCACAAATACAGGAATATAATATGAGGGGAAGGAAGGGTGCCTTTAAGAGGCGGGCAGGAAAAGGGAACACTATGGGAAGGTAAGGGAAAGCCTAAGGGAAGGTTAAGGGAACGCCTTGGGACAGAGGAACTAGAGACTAGGTAAACAAGGGACAAGGAGAACTAGGGAGAGAGGACTAGGGACTAGGAGAGCTAGGGATAGAGGACTAGGGACTAGGAGAACTAGGGAGAGAGGACTAGGGACTAGGAGAGCTAGGGATAGAGGACTAGGGACTAGGAACTAGGTGGAACTAGAAAGGGAGAACTTGGGACCAGGAACTAGGTGGAACTAGAAAGGGGAGAACTAGGGAACAGGAAGGAACTGGGAGGACTGGTGGAAATCATCTGGGCCGCTCTGCAGGACAGAGGAGATAGTTAATGCACAAAAGGGAAAAAACAGAGCAGGTGCAGAACAGTCCAAATAACAAAGTGAACAAAGTAATAATATCTTCGTGTGACAAACACACAGGGGGAGATGTAAAGTCCAAAAATACTATTCTAAGTGAGAACCAAAAACAGAGGCATTACGCTGGGAGATGAAATGTCCAAACAAACTAACAGAGGCAATACGCTGGGAGAGTGACATAACAATCAAAACTCACCCAGGCGAATGCGAAAAGGTAGAGGGGCAGCAGCGGGAACGGGGGCAAGGGCACTGGGTGGCTGGCTGTCGGAGCCGAGGAACAGAGTGCGCGCCACACCTTGGTGTGCGCGTCGGAACAGTGGCGAGGGTATCGCCACCGGGGAGCCGGCAGTCCGAGCCGAGGACAGAGTGGTGCTGGAACAGGCGGCGGTGGCGAAGGTGTCGTCACCGGGTAGCCGACTGTCGGAGCCGAGGACAGAGTGGTGCTGGAACAGGCGGCGGTGGCGAAGGTGTCGTCACCAGGTAGCCGACTGTCGGAGCCGAGGAACAGAGTGGTGCTGGAACAGGCGGCGGTGGCGAAGGTGTCGTCACCGGGTAGCCGACTGTCGGAGCCGAGGAACAGAGTAGTGCTGGAACAGGCGGCGGTGGCGAAGGTGTCGTCACCGGGTAGCCGACTGTCGGAGCCGAGGAACAGAGTGGTGCGCCACTGCTTGAGTGCGCACCGGAACCGAGAGACGCATCGGGGTGCGTCTGCGAGGAGGAGTGTGCCAAGCACGAAGGTCTTGGAAGATGCGCGTTGCGCGCTGGTCTGGAGAGCGTGCCAAGCTCGAGCGTCCTTGGAAGATGCGCGTTGCGCGCTGGTCTGGAGAGCGTGCCAAGCTCGAGGGTTCTTGGAAGATGCGCGTTGCGCGCTGGTCTGGAGAGCGTGCCAAGCTCGAGGGTTCTTGGAAGATGCGCGTTGCGCGCTGGTCTGGAGAGCGTGCCAAGCTCGAGCGTCCTTGGAAGATGCGCGTTGCGCGCTGAGGACTGGAGAGCGTCTGCGCTGGTCTGGATGTGCGTCAGGACGAACAGCTGCGCGGGGGTCTGCAGTGGAACGCTGGGGTGCCTCCCGTGGAAGTACAGGGAGCGCAGACCAGTCTCCCCCACAGGCAACGGCGACAGCTGGCGAAGGCTGGAGCAAACATCTCGACGCCGGAGAATGGAACAGCATAGGCAGACAGAGGATCTCCCGAAAGAGTCTAGATGTTTAGAGAATATGACTCGGCAAGTATACAACACGACCCCACGCCAAAACGAGGGGAAGCGCCCTGGTATTTAAAGCCCACAGGGGGACTAATTAGCCTGCCACCACAGGTGCGAGAGATAATAGAATATCGAACAGGTGTGGCCACTAAGGGTAAGGAACGAGAGGGTGGGGGCTAGAGAGAGTGAGTGAGAAGGGAAAATAAACAGTATAGAAGGGAAATAAACAGTATAGGCTTAAAGAAACAGAGAAAGGTAGTGAGCAGCGGGCAAAACCTCACACTATCACATGCTGCCCTACTGTCGGTCTGGGGAGGGTGTAGACCAGGGGTGGCCAACCCGCGGCTCGCGAGCCGCATGCGGCTCTTTGCCCGTCAATGTGCGGCTCTTCCATCCATAAAAAAAAAATATATATATATATATATATATATATATATATATATTCTTTTATTACTTTTCTTTTTTTTTTTACTTTTTTTTTTATGTCACTCATTCCATAAGCACGTAGAATAAACATTTAATTTCTTTTTTAAATGGTCCATTTGCATGTTCTTGGTATCTGAATCTAGGGATATGGATCAGTGTCAGAAATAGTGTGTATGTTACTAGGCTTGAGTAAATTGTAATGAACCAAAGGAGAATATCAATTCTATTTAAAAAAAAAAAAAATCTTTGACTGTGAATAACACCATGCTAAAATTTACCAGACCTGAAAAATCTAAGCAAATGAATAAAGGGAAGATGATTAAACAGAAGGTTTTGTAGATACAGTACTGAATTCTGCCATCTTTTTTATAATGTAAATTTCTCCACCATTATTCATCGTATTGCAACACCGTTTTTTGCAAGACGTTCACAGAAAGGTAGAGAAACTAACTGCGTTCTGTTTTATGGCAATAACATTCAGGTTTGTGGGAGATAATCCCAAAAAATAAGAGAAATAAAAGAGTATATATACTGACAGTATATTGACAGGGGCTGGTGTGAGCTGGGTAGGGTCGTTTTTCGAAATTCGAAAGCCCCGAGTCTCTTCCTTCAAAAGACTACACTGACTTTTGGCTGTGCCACTTCCTCCTGTCAATATGCGCCGGTTTCCGACTCAATGCCCTGAGATTTCTATAATCTTATATTTCACTAATAACAGTTAAAATAATTGGTAAACAAACGTAATGCTGAAAATATACACTTTTACTGTATATCTCGGGCTTAAGAGGTTAACCCTGTGAGGCCCAAATTAAAAAGACATTAGCAACTTCAGAGGCCAGAGGATGGGACATATAAACACATTTACTATCAAATAGCATTGTGAGGCTGAACAACAGGACCAATTGACTATATATGTGCTTAACATTTTTTAAATAAACATTCTTTTTTTAAATGGCTAAAAGTGATTTTGTAATTTTGCAACCGTGGGTCTCACAGGGTACTTTTAACCCTGTGAGGCCCAAATAAAAAAGACATTAGCAACTTCAGAGGCCAGAGGGTGAGACCTATAAACACATGAAGGGTGCCGTGCTGGTATATGGTGTGGCTCTTTATGGTACCACAGTCATTTTTGTGACTCTTAGTCTCTGACTGGTTGGCCACCCCTCGCATGCTGCCCTACTGTCGGCCTGGGGGCGTCTATGCCAAATACAACGCAGTTCGGTTTCCGGGTTCCTCTGATTGGCCACGACGCCCACGTGACCCCGCGCTAGCACGCCCCCCTTATCCACGCCTGCCGCTACGCCGCGCCAAGCTCCTCTGTGTGTTGCAGCGCGCGGCAGAGGTGTGTTCTCAACTTCCTCAATTTATACACATGGAAGTATTGACTACGCCGTAACGAATCATTAAAAAAATATACCGTTAACTGGAATATGTTGTTTCTTTACACATATGTTGGATTATGTAATTGGTCTGTCATGACAAACCAATAAAATCGCTACAGAGCTCTCATATTTGCTATGAGTGGCGACGACTTGACTTTCACTTTCGTATTTAGCTTTCGTCTTGTTTAATCAGTCGCTTCTAAAGTCGCTGTCGAAGCCTGTTTCCGCCTCCACGTGCTAAAGTTCTGGTAAGTTTAAAGTGCTAAGTGCTGCTAAGTGCTTTATAATATTGTATTTTATAATATTGTCGCGCATCACGCACAACGCCACTCTGAGTCAAGAGCTCTGTCATTGAAGTGGGTGGTGTTACCAACAGCGTTCACCCTGATGTAAAGTAGCGATTTTATTGGTTTGTCATGACAAACCAATTACATAATCCAACATATGTGTAAAGAAACAACATATTCCAGTTAACGGTATATTTTTTTTAATGATTCGTTACGGCGTAGTCAATACTTCCATGCGTATAAATTGAGGAAGTTGAGAACACACAGGGACCTCTGCCGCGCGCTGCAACACACAGAGGAGCTTGGCGCGGCGTAGCGGCAGGCGTGGATAAGGGGGCGTGCTAGCGCGGGGTCACGTGGGCGTCGTGGCCAATCAGAGGAACCCGGAAACCGAACTGCGTTGTATTTGGCATAGACGCGGCCTGGGGAGGGTATACTGTAGACTATCACACACTGTTGGTTTGGGGAGGGTGTAGACTACCACATGCTGCCCCACTGTCAGTCTGGGGAGGGTGTAGACTATCACATGCTGCCCTACTGTCGGTCTGGGGAGGGTGTAGACTACCACATGCTGCCCCACTGTCGGTCTGGGGAGGGTGTAGGCTACCACATGCTGCCCCACTGTCGGTCTGGGGAGGGTGTAGGCTACCACATGCTGCCCCACTGTCGGTCTGGGGAGGGTGTAGGCTACCACATGCTGCCCTACTGTCGGTCTGGGGAGGGTGTAGACTACCACATGCTGCCCCACTGTCGGTCTGGGGAGGGTGTAGACTACCACATGCTGCCCCACTGTCGGTCTGGGGAGGTGTAGACTGTAGACCAGCGGTTCCCAAACTTTTTTGGCCGTGCACCCCCTGTCACCTCCCGACCTAGCTGACGCACCCCCCAATGGGTTTCTGTTAGAAAAAATTGTTGCTGGTCTCCGTGCACAGATTTTATTTTTTATTTTATCTCTTCCCACGGCGACTATGGATAGGGAATTTCTTTATTTAATTCAAATGTTCACGACAACATGGATGCATGTACTCTGCCAGCATGTTTAATATCCATAATACTAAAGGTTTGACTAAGATTTTTATGAAATTGTATTGTAAAAAAAAATTAAATAAAAAAAAATATTTACCACCATTAGCCTTTTCATGTCACGCACCACCTAGAGGGCGGTGCGCGCACCACAGTTTGGGAACCACTGCTGTAGACTATTACATGCCTCCTCCGATACATGTGGAGTCGCCAGCTACTTCTTTTCAGCTGACAGCGAGGAGTTTCACTGGGGGAACGTAATGCGTGAGGACTGAGGAGGTTCGCGCTATATTCCCCAGATCCCCAACTGACCAGCAGGAGTCGCTGTTTGCAACGACCAGGACTCATACCCCACTGGCTTCCCACTCGCGAACATTGACGATTGTGTTGGTAGGGACGACTGACCAAGCCGGAGGTACCGCTGACAGCTGGATTCGAACCCAGAGTCTCTGCGGTGGTATTGCATTACAATTCAAAATGATGTCCAATAAAAGGCTGAGCTGTTTGATCACATGACTTTGTTTAGAAAGTTTGGTTCGTTTTTTCAATTGGCAATGTGAACACAAACGATCCAAGTAACAAATGTAACAATTGTATCATTTTAGCCCCTGAATCGGAACAAAGCGAATGAGTTTCACTATTATCACGACTGGAAACCGTCTTGGACCAAATCTGTTGAAATACCTGTTAAAATAACATTTAGGAAAAAGCTAAATAGGAGACTTTAATTGGAGAGCTGTCGCAGTCATCAAGCCACGTGCGATCAGTGATCTAGGACTAGGCTCCAGTGTTTTTCATAAACAGAATTTTCTTAAGCTTTCTTTTATCCATTCTTTGAAAATGTTTCTTTATCTATGAGTTTCTTCCCCTAGTGTGCGCATGTGCATCCTGTTTTTAAGCACATCCGGAATTAGACATTTTATCATTTTCTTTATAAACTTTTTTATTTATATATATATATATATATATATATTTTTGAATTATTATTTAAAAAAGAATTACCTAAACAATCTAACTTTCACCAAACATCACTTTTTGTAAAATTAAAGGTGACAATTTTTCTTTTTTTGAAAATCTATTATAATTTTTCTAAATCGTCCTAAATCATTCATTCGAATTAATCGATAATATCGATTAATCGCCCAGCCCTAGCTATATCCATTCATTTTCATCCATCCAGCCTGATGTTATCATTGGGAATGGGTCTGAGCTCGCAAAAGGACAATACCTACGCCTTCCAGCAGGTATTGCACTCTATTAGAAATGGTGTAGTTTCTTTTCAGGGCCGATCTGAGCCGTGCAGGCGGGGTTGTGTGAGATCTCGTTATTTGAATCCTGGCTGGGCTGGTTGATCTCGGCGCTCGGCTCCCGGTTGGTGTGTGTGGCCTCAATGCTCGCATCCTGGCCGGCCTGGGCGACCTCCGTGCCCGCATCCCGGACGGTCCGGCCGACCCCGGTGCCAGAGTCCTGGTTGGTCCGGTTTTTGGGGGTCGTTTGTTTTACCTCTTTTGAATTAGCCTCCATGCTCCTCTGAATATTCTGTATTGCATCGAGTCCAGTCTGCGTGTTGGTTTGCACGTTAGCATCATTAGCATTCTGTATTGCTTCTAGCCTGATCCGAATGCTAGCTTGCATATTCATCGTGTTAGCATCCATGTTAGCTTGTAGCTTCGTCTCCAGCCAGACCTCGCTGTGGTCTAATGTTATACTTGCTGCGTCATCCTTGTACCTTTCCTTTCGTCGTATTTTCTTTGTTGGGGGTCACTCTTCTCTCACTTCTCCTCGAGTTTTGTGCACTGGGTCTTGTCATCTTTCTTTTATCTTCTAGTTGTTACTTTTTATCGTGTTTTATAACTTTTTATTACCTGAATTTTGGACCGGGAGCTCTTTTCTGAAGCTGCTCACCCGCTCCTAGCCAAACCGGAAGCCAGTTAAAATATATCTTAAATTATAGCTAATAAAATAAAAAAAATAATAATAAGATTATAGTCTAATACACCCGTCGATTATCAGTGAGTTGCTTCCACAAAACGGATTGTTTTTCATCTGTACATTTCCGTTTTATACCGTTTTGAATATGAGTATAGTTTTGGTGATTCTTAGTAATTCCAGGAAAAGACGCAATAATAGTCCTTTAGTGGAATACACTAAACACGTTGTAATTTTTCGCCTGATTATCGAATCTTCCTGAAATCAACGCTAGATCATCATTATTATCCTTCCTCGTGCAAGAATGAAAAGAGCCCTGGAACGCGGTGCCCGAGCCCCCACCTCCTGCACCCAACGGCACACAGCCACACACGCACACAGCGTCGATCGGGGTAGAAATCAATATCAGATCAACGATCAAATTTATATATAGTGTTCTTACCCTGTATCTGATGTAATGCAAAATAAATAATCCAATTATCTTATCGCCATTCCAAATACTGCTCATGGAGGTCCGTACCACATTACCGAGCGATACACACGAACAGGCTGTTCCATGCCATCGTTGTATAGACCTACCTCGCCTGAGTATTTAAACCCCGCCCGCACGGCTCGGATCGTCCCAGAAAAGAAACTACACCATTCCTAATGGAGTGCAATACCAGCTGGAAGGCGTAGGCGGCGGCATTTGCCCTTTCGCAAGCTCAGACCCATTCCCAATGATAACATCAGGCTGGATGGATGAAAATGAATGGATATCGCTAATAAAAGAAATAACTATTAAAACCCGACTATACTCGTGATTTTGATTGGTTGATTGATTGAAAACTTTATTAACAGATTGCAGAATGGGTACAATACAGTACATCTCAATACACACAATTGTTAAGGTGATGCAGACCAGAGAAAGACTTTCGTCTTGTTTACATCAGGGTCCCCCATTTTCAATTAATCAGGACATATGGCGCTGAGATGGCGCTGCTCCGACCGGCTGCCTTTCTGTTCGCTCCGTCGAGACTGTGCTTACTTTTGTTAATATTTATAGTTTTAAGAGTTTTGTCTGTACCAACAGTAGGTGCATTTAATGTGTATGACCGTCAGTCACTTATAGACATCGGATTACGGGAAACTTACCGATTGGATTACTCACTGGACCAGCTTTCCGAACCGCAACAATGGCCTGTGGAGATTCTCAGGAAAATGGGACCAGATCCCGACCCCAGGAACAAAGGAACCAGACGGCGTGGGAAGAGAGCTGGGATCCGTAACAGGCTGAGATCCAGACGACACCGAACGCCATTACCCAGTATATTGCTAGCCAATGTACAATCAATTGACAATAAACTGGACGATATCCGAGCAAGGATTCAATACCAAAGAGACGTTAGGGACTGCAACATTCTCTGCTTCACCGAGACGTGGCTCACGCCGGACGTCCCAGACCACGCTATCCAACCGGCCGAACACTTCTTCATCCACCGCAAGGATCGAACAGCAGAATCCGGTAAACAGCGGGGAGGTGGAATAGCCTTCATGTTGAACAACAATTGGAGCGATCCAACTAACGTGAAGGAATTATCCAACCACTGCTGCCCAGATCTGGAATATATAACCATCAAGTGTCGTCCTTTCTTCCTCCCGAGGGAGTTAACGGCGATCGTCCTGATCGGAGTGTATATTCCACCGCAAGCCAGACTCCACGACGAGGTAAATAGAATACAAGCGGCGAACGTTAACGCCGCCATTTTAGTGCTGGGTGATTTCAATAGCGCCAATCTGAGAAAGGTATTACCTGACTTCTATCAGCATGTGACTTGCAACACCAGAGGCGGTAACATCCTAGATCACTGTTACACGCAATTTAAAGGTGGCTACAAGGCTCATTCTGATAGTGGCTTTGGTAAATCAGATCACGCGTCCATTTTCCTTTCACCAAAGTACAAACAGAGAATCAAAAGCACTCCCGTAGTCTCGCGAGAGGTGCAGAAATGGGATTTGACGTCAGAGGAGACACTCCAGGCTGCGTTTGACTGCACAGACTGGAACGTGTTCTGCGACACAGATAACATTAATGTCTACACGGAGACAGTGCTGGACTATGTTTGTACTTTGGTGGAAGAAACAATCCCCACTACCAAAATGAGAGTTTACCCAAATCAAAAACCCTGGGTAGACAAATCCGTCCGTGAAGCTCTGAGAGAGCGCACCAAAGCATACAACGACGGCCTAGTGGCAGGCAACATGAATGACCACAAGGTGGCGCGATACAACGTAAGGAGGACAGTGACAGAGGCCAAACGGCGCTACAGGGATAAAATTGAACTCCAGTTTGAACAAGCTGACTCTAGAGCTATGTGGCAGGGGCTCAAAACGATGACAGACTACAAAGGCGCCTCCCTCAAACTGAACAGTGACATCTCCTTAGCAAATGACCTCAATACCTTCTATGCGAGGTTTGATGCTGGTAATAACAACACCAGCCCACAAGCCACGGCAATGGGGGGGGGGGGGTCTGCTGCTGATGGAGACTCAGTGTTCAGGGTAACAGAGCATGAGGTGAGGCGGACCTTTAAAAAAGTGAATATCAGGAAGGCAGCAGGTCCGGACGGCATCCCCGGCCGCGTCCTAAAAGTCTGTGCCGACCAACTAGCCCCGGTATTCACTGACATATTTAACCTGTCCTTAGAACAGGCTGTCATCCCCACCTGCCTGAAGAAGTCCACTATTATCCCTGTACCCAAAAAATCCAAGCCTGCTTGCCTCAACGACTACCGCCCTGTAGCTCTCACCTCCATAGCCATGAAGTGCTTTGAGAAGCTAGTAAAGGGCTACATCTGCTCCTCCCTCCCCATCAACATGGACCCCCTGCAATTTGCATACCGCCCCAACAGGTCCACGGAGGACGCCATAGCCCATGTGCTGCACACAGCAGCATCACACCTGGACAAGAGGCAGGGGAACTATGTGAGAATGCTATTCATCGACTACAGCTCGGCATTCAATACCATAGTCCCCTCCATACTCATAGCCAAGCTCAGGGACCTGGGCTTGAACTATGACCTCTGCCAGTGGGTCTTGGACTTCCTGACTGGCAGACCCCAGGTGGTGAGAGCAGGCAACTGCACCTCCTCATCCATCACCCTCAACATAGGGGCCCCCCAGGGCTGTGTTCTGAGTCCCCTCCTCTACTCCCTGTACACACACGACTGTGTGGCTCAGCGGAGTAGCAATACAATCATCAAATTTGCTGACGACACAGTGGTGGTGGGCCTGATCTCTGCCAACGACGAGAGGGCCTACCTGGAAGAGGTCAAGGTCCTGGCGGGATGGTGCCAGGAAAACAGCCTCTCCCTGAACGTCAGCAAAACAAAGGAGATGATTGTGGACTTCAGGAGGTCGGGGGTCAAGGACTACAGCCCCCTCAGCATCGACGGGGCACCGGTTGAGAGAGTCAACAGCTTTAAGTACCTCGGAGCCTACATATCCGAGGACTTGACATGGACCACACACATTGACAGTGTTGTGAAGAAGGCACGACAACGCCTCTACTTCCTCAGGCGCCTAAGGAAGTTCCAAGTCAGTCAGAAGATCCTTAAGAACTTCTACTCATGTACAATAGAGAGCATCTTGACTGGCAACATCACCTCCTGGTTTGGGAATAGCACTGCACAAGACCGAAGCAGACTACAAAGAGTGACACGTTCAGCCGAACGCACAATTGGAGGGGGGCTCCCCACCCTCCAGAACATTTACAACAAGCGTTGCAAGGGCAAGGCTAAGAGAATCATTAAAGACTCCAGTCACCCGAACAACTGCCTCTTTGAACTGCTGCGGTCAGGCAAGCGATACCGGAGTCTCAAGGCGAGCACAGAAAGACTCAGAAGAAGCTTCTATCCCCAGGCCATCAGGCTGCTAAACGAACAATGAACACTACACAACAACAACCACCAAACGCACATAGCACACACATCCACACGCACACACTCACTTTAAACAGACACACTGTAGCACCCACTCCACACACTTTATAGCACACACCCACTTTAAACAAACACACTGTAGCACCCACTCCCCACACTTTATATTTATTGATGAAGGATTGCACTACAACTCGTACACCTTACTGTAAATTGTACCTAAACTGTACCTCATCCCATTTCTGCTTTGCACTATATAGTACTGTACATTAGTACACTGCATAGTATTGTATATTATATGGTAACTCAGAACATTGTACATATGTCTATACCGAACACTGTGACCTCATTTTCTTCTTCTAAATTACATGCTATACTATGTTATTTGATACTATCTTGTCTAGCACAGTCTCTGGAGCGTAACAGTAAGAAGCATTTTGTATGAAAGTATTTCAATTCAATTTCAATTCAATTTATTTAATGACCACCCAGCCAGGCTGGTGGAATTTAGTTTCAGTGCAGGTTTCATAGCAGTTCCAACATAAAAACATAAAAACATAGAACATATAACATCACTTACAGCGTACATAAAAGAAAACACAATTACATAGATACAGTTCAGAGTTTGTGAGTTTGTCCATGTCCATGTCAGCAGAGGTAAGGGGGGTTGCGGGGGGTAATAGTATGACAACTATTAAAGAAACTTGAACTTGAAACTATATGACATACATGACATACAGATAGACAGTACTGCTACATCTATACATTTATGACATACCAGATTTGCAAATACAGTACTGTTTGTGATACAAAAAGAGTCCAGAAAAGAGAGTATATACATTTGACGTAAAAACTGTACATTGGAGGAGGTTGGTGGGTGGGGTGGGGGGGGGGTAGGAGGGGGGGGGGGGGACACTGTACAACTGTACAAGCAAAACTGTACATTGGAATATTGACAACCATACTAGGTAATTTACTGTTTTTTATTTTTATTTATTTATCCAGGAATGTCCCATTGAGATACAAGATCTCTTCTTCCAGGGAGTCCTGACCAACACGGCACACAACACGTTTCAACATAAAACAGGGCATTAAACAAAAAACATACAATTCAAATATAAATACAGAAGGCCATTTGTGCAGTGGCAAGGAGCATAATCCCTTGTTTAGTCCCTTGTTTGAGCCGAATCTGGGTTTAACATGATTTGTGGAGCTCCCTCTGGTGTTGTGATCGTGGTATTCACTGACCTTTGGGAAGTATTTTGACATGTACATGGGTACCTTGGTCATGTAGTGTATCTTGTAGACCAGGCCCATTGCAAGTTGCTGTACTCTGTCGTCTACTCTAAGCCATCCTAGGTTGTCAAAGTGGGCAGGGGTGAGGTGGGTTCTAGGAGTAAGGTCAAGCAGTAGTCTGACCAGTTTGTTTTGAGATGTTTGTAATTTTGTTTTTAGCGCCTTTGAGGTGCTTTGGTACCATGAGGTGCAAGCATAGTTGTAGTACCCTTGAATGAGTGCTCCTGCCAGAGTCTTCAGGGTATTCTTGTTTACCAGAGAGGAGATCCGGTACAAGAATCGAGTTCGTTGGTTGACTTTTTTTATTACATTGGATGCCATTTTGTCACAGGAAAGATTAGCCTCTAGGATGGAACCCAGGTAGGTAATTTTATCTTTCCTTGTGACAATATTGTCACCCACTGTAACTGAGAAGCCGTCGGTCTTGCTGAGTTTGTTATTTGAACCGAAGAGAATGGACTCTGTTTTGCCCATGTGTAATGATAGTTTGTTATCAGCGAGCCATATGCAGATTTTGCCTATTTCCGAGCTGAGGGTTTTTTCAACCTGTAACTTGTTCTTGTCAGAGACCAGCAGGGCTGAGTCATCCGCAAACAGGAACAAGTTGCAGTCACAAGCTGACGACATGTCATTTGCATAAATTAGGAACAGTAGCGGTCCTAGTATGCTTCCTTGTGGAACACCACAGCTAGGGTGACCATATTTTGTTTTCCAAAAAAGAGGACATGCTGGCCCCAGCCTCGAGATACTTAATGATACTTTGCACAATCGAAGCATGGCCACCTTCATTTCACTATGTCTTGTGTATGTACTGTACTGTATGTGATGAATAAACCTCTTGAATCTCTACTCAAAGTTTACTCAAAGATGCCTTTATTGTTTTAACCTCTTAACATGCACCCAGAAAAGCGGCAATTCTTTTTTTCTTGAACTTGAGGACTGCATTATTTTTTTGCAAAGCTTATCTTTATACATTATGCTTAGCACACACATAAGCCTGGTCTCTTTTGAAAGATAACATTCTGAAGTTACTAATGCAAAAAAGGAAAATCACTTTTAGTGCTAATGAAATAGAGTAGCATATAGGTCTGAACTTGAGTTGAACGTGAACTTGTGTACTCACATTTTTCTGCAGTGGTTGCAATATCCCAAAACCTAAAGAGCTCATCCTCCTGAGAATTTCCCCCTTTTTTTGTGTTACATAATATAAAATTACAGATTCATACCTTCAAAATAAGCCATCAATTGTCAAATTTGAGACGATAGTTTTCAATCAATGTCCTATCAAACATTCTGGTAAAATCCTAACACCTTTTCAGTATAGGACTTGAAGTAGATCCAAGTTCATTCAGCTATCTGATGATTCAGATTCAGATTCCTTTATTGAGCCATTTGTGTAAAACACATTGGTAATTGTTGCAGCAATACAGTGTATGCATTTTTTCTTTTTTTTCACAGTAAACAAACACCAACACAGACAAGAAACGAAAACAGTGCAGTGGGGGATTAATCAATAAATAAAATACATATATATATATATATAAAGTGAAGTGTGCAGAGATCCAGTACGGACTAGTGCAGTGCAGTCAATGTCATTGAGCCAGTGTCACTTGGGGGCAGAGGGGGGGGGGGGGGGGGGGGGCCTGAGGCATTGATCAGCCTGGCGGCTGAGGGGAAGAAGCTCAGTCTGTGTCGAGCTTTCACAGCCTTTGGGATCCTCAGCCTTCTCCCAGAGGGGAGCAGGGTGAAGAGGCTGTGACCGGGGTGGGATGGGTCGGCCATGATCTTTCTCGCCCTCTTCAGCGCCCTGGAGTCGTGCAGGGACCTGAGGGAGGGCAGGGGACAGCCGATCACCCTCTCCGCGGAGCGAATCACCCGCTGCAGCTTGGCAAGATCTTTTGCCGCTGCAGCAGGGAACCAGGAGATGATGGAGTGGGTGAGGATGGACTCAATGATGGCCGTGTAGAATTGGGCCATCATGGTCCTCGGCAGTTTATACTTCTTCAACTGCCGGAGGAAGAACATCCTCCCCTGGGCCTTCTTGAGCAGGCCCGTGATGTTAAGCTCCCACTTCAAATCCCGGGAGATGGTCATGCCGAGGAATCGGCATGACTCCACGGAGGTCACCTGAGTGCCTCCCAGTATGATGGGAGGGGGCAGGGCTGCTTTCTTCCTGAAATCCACTACCATCTCCACTGTCTTTTGAGCGTTGAGCTCCAGGTTGTTGCAGCTGCACCAGCTCTGCAGCCTCTCGATCTCCCTCCTGTAGGCCGACTCATCCCCCCTGGAGATGAGACCCACCAGGGTGGTGTCGTCAGCGAATTTCAGGAGTTTGACCGAGGGGTGTAGAGAGGCACAGCTGTTTGTGTACAGGGAGAACAGTAGTGGGGATAGAACGCAGCCCTGCGGGGAACCGGTGCTGGTGGACCTAGAGCTGGAAATGCTCTTCCCCAGCCTCACCCGCTGAGACCTGTTGGACAGGAAGTCGGTAATCCACCTGCGAGTGGAGGCCGGCACCTGCAGCAGGGATAGCTGGTGCTCCAGGATGGGTGGAAGGATGGTGTTGAAGGCCGAGCTGAAGTCCACATACAGGATCCTGACATAGTTGCCGGCGTAGTCCAGATGTTCCAGCGTGTAGTGCAGAGCCATGTTCACAGCATCCTCTGTGGATCTGTTGGCTCTGTACGCGAACTGCAGCGGGTCCAGCACAGGATCTGTGATGAGCTTCAGGTGGGCCAGGACAAAGCGCTCCAGGACCTTCATGACCACAGAGGTCAGGGCGACAGGTCTGTAGTCATTAAGGCCCGTGACCTTGGCCTTCTTGGGGACGGGGATGATGGTTGAGGCCTTGAAGCATGCTGGGACGTGACACAGCTCCAGCGATGCATTAAAAATGGTGGTAAACACCGGTGCGAGCTGGTCAGCGCAGTGCTTCAGGGCAGAGGGGGAGACAGAGTCCGGGCCGGCCGCCTTCCGGGGATTCTGACTGGAAAACAGCCGTTTCACCTCTCTCACACTGACAGAGAGAGGGGGGGGGGGGGGTGTGGGGGGGGGGGGGCCCACTGGGGTGGGGGGATGGAGGATGTGACCGAGTGGGTGAAGGAAGAGGGCGGGGGGGAACCTCTTTCTCAAACCTACAGTAAAATGTGTTTAGCTCGTTCGCCAGGGGGAGGTTATCAGGCGCCTGTGGTGACTTCGGCTTATAGTTTGTAATGGTCTTGAGGCCTTTCCAAACGGAGGAGGAATTCCCCTCAGAGAGCTGCTGCCGCAGTTTCTCTGAGAAGCGAAGTTTCGCCTCCCTCACCTCTTTGGCGAACTTGTACTTGGCCTGCCTGAACCGATGAGCATCACCACTGAGCATGGCCACCTCCTTCTCCGACCTCAGCCGCCTGAGTTGGGCTGAAAACCAGGGTTTGTTGTTGTTGTAGATCTTCCTAGTACGGAGGGGGACACACACCTCCTCGCCGAGGCTGATGAAGGATGTCACAGTGTCTGTGTAGTCATCCAAGTTGTTACCAGCCTCAGGCCCCGCCCACTCAACAAAGTCCTGGTCACAGCCTGCCCTCTCCAGCCAGGCGCGGAGACACTCGCATGCCTCACTGGACCACACTCTGAAGCTCCGCACTACAGGTTTTGATTGTTTTAATCTCTGCCTGTAGCGAGGGATCAGGTGGATGAGATGATGATCACTGTTGCCCAGTGCAGCACGGGGGACAGAATGGTAGGCCTGCCGAATAGTACAGTAGCAGTGATCCAGAGTGTTCACTCCCCGAGTTGGGCAAGTGACTTGCTGCCTGTATTTAGGGAGAGACCGGCTCAGATGAGCCTGGTTAAAATCCCCCAATACAACAACAAAACTGTCCGGGTGGTTGCGTTCAACATTCGTCAGCTGTTCGGCTAGTGTGTCTACCGCTGCGGTGACGTCAGCGTCAGGAGGAATGTAAACACAGACGAGGATGTAAGAGTTGAACTCACGGGGGGAATAGAATGGACGACAGCGGATGAAGAGGGATTCAATAGCAGAGGAACAGTGTTGGTGAATCACTGTCACATCGGAACACCAGCGATTGTTAATAAAAAACATAAGATGATGGCTGAATCGAGTCACGTGACGCGGTGAAGAAGATGGCCGCTTGAGAGAGAGCTGCTCGCAGCGGCATCTTGATTTATATCCTAAAACAGTATCCTTAGTCGGCAAATAGACACAACAAAGTCATCATAGAGGAGCGATCATCTTGGGAGTCTGAAAATGGCGAGCAAACAGAAAAACCCACCTCAGAGTACCACTAAAAAGGAAGGTTTACGCTCGGGGGGTCCCAACGTGGACCAAGATGGCGATGATGAATCTCCTACTACAGAAGAAAGTACAAATTCGACGGGGGAGGACATAGCGAATATTTTTATAATCCTGAAGAAAATATCTAAAGAGATGCAAAGCTTGGGTGAAATTCGCAAAGCCACCATGTCGATGGAAGGGAAACTGACATCACTTGTGTCAAGGATCAGTGACGTGGAGGGGAGACTGGGCTTTCTGGAGGACGCCGACAAACAGCTACAGTCTGAACCACCCGCTACCAGAGCTGAGATGGAGGCTATTCGTGATAAAATGGACGACATGGAGGACAGAAGCAGACGCAATAACCTACGCTTCGTCGGGATACCGGAGGGCAGCGAGACAGGGGACGCAAATACCTTCCTCGAGAATCTCATACCGGAGCTGCTGGGCATCACTACCCCCGCTAAGGGGTGGTACATCGAGCGTGCTCACAGACTGACTCCCCGCTCCGCCCCGGAGGACCGAAGCAGAAGCCGCACGTTGATCGCAAGATTCTTTCGCTCGGGAGATAGAGACAAGATCCTAAGCGCCTCGCAGGAGAAGGGAGAGCTGAGATGGAATGGAAAACGAGTCATGATTTTCCCTGACTATTCCAGGGGCACACAGGCTAATAGGGATGTCTTCAAAGACTGCAAGAAAGCCCTACATGAACGGCAGGTTAAATTTGCACTGCAGCGCCCGGCCACACTCAGAATTGACACCGGCGAGGGATCCAGGCGCTTTGACAACCCGAAGAAAGCCATGGATTTCATCCGAAGCTCGCTGAGCAAGCTGGCTGGCTAGCTCGCTAGTTTATCTGAGGGCTGCTAACCTGTTCAAGGTCCAGCTGAGTGCAGCGGTATGAAAGGGAATCATCCTAGCCGGTAAGGTGTAGTATATTGACTGTGAGCCAACTGGGGACTAGCCTACAAGACTATTGAACAATGCAGTGACTTGGTTACTTGCTACTTATCCCCCACGTATGACATTTGCGGTATGACTTGTTCTATATTCGCTCGTTATGGATGAGCGGGGTTGATATTTTTATTTTTTATTTTGATTTCTTCTCATTTCCTTTTACTAGCCTACCGGCTGTCCTTCAATATCCCGTTAGCGTTCCTTTAGCGTTAAACGAGCTGGACTCTCGCTAATTCATTGAGAATGAATGATGTCACTTTATGACAAACGTGCGCAAACTTTTGCCAAAACAATGCCGCGGGTGGGCGGCGCTCAGAGCGAACCACTCTACCGACGGATCATGGACCAGAATCGTATCTGTCTGTGTTTTTGTTTTAGTTTTTTTTTTGTGTTTTTTTTCATCACGCTATGTTTTGTTTACAGCGTGTCATGTTTTTTTTTATTGTTTTTTGTCAAGAGCCCTGCGTTTGTCGACATGGTTAAAAATACTTCACTTAGTTGTCAGTATATCATCGGTCATTATTACTATTCTACACGCCCATGTCTGCTCAGAATAATAATAAACTGTGCCTCGCCACATGGAATGTAAATGGATTGGGTAATGTAATCAAGAGGAACAAGGTACTTTATAAATTGAAATCCTCCAGGTATGATATAATGTTTTTGCAGGAATGTCATTTGTCATTGGATGAATCAAAGCGCTTATGTAAGGGATGGGTGGGTCACGTGTTCTGCAGTGCCGGTACCAGTCAAAGTAGGGGAGTCATTATACTAGTGAACAAACAGCTGCAATTTAAATGTCTGAGAGAACTCAAAGATGAAGAAGGGAGGATTGTCATTATTTTGGCTGAGATTCAGGGGAAAGTATTTATCCTAGCCAATACATATGCTCCTAATGGGGATGTCCCAATGTTTTTTACTGACCTGGAATGTAAATTAAATGACATGGGTGACTATCCAATCATATGGGCAGGGGACTTGAATATTACTATGGATGCTGTTCTGGATAGAAGTACACCAACCACTGCTAGACCCCCCAGATCAACCTCCACAGTGGGAGGAATGTGTTCTGCCCTGGGGCTGGTAGATGCTTGGCGTACTCTAAATCCTAAGGGGAGGGACTATACTTTTTTTTCTTCGGTTCACGGTGTATTCTCAAGGCTTGATTATTTTTTTATCTCTAAAGATCTGCTCCCATCTACATTGGCCTGTTCAATTGGCAACATTATAGTGTCAGATCATGCAAGGGTGACCCTTGAGCTGCTCCCCATTGACCGTGCAAAGAGGTCCTCTAGATGGAGATTTAACTCATCTCTATTGCAGGATACAGACTTTAAAGCCATGCTGAAAAATCAGATTGATATGTATATAGAGACAAATGTTCCTTCCGCGCCATCAGCAGGGGTTGCTTGGGAAGCTCTGAAGGCTTTTGTGAGGGGTCACGTAATTCAATCTGCATCATATAAGAAAAAGCAGAACGCCAAAAAAAATGGGCGATTTAGAAAAAATGATGCTGGTTGCGGAGGGTCAGCTCAAACAAAAAATATCACCAAATAACTTAAGGCTTGTAACTCAATTAAAATATGAGTATAACTGTATCCTTTCACAGAAGGTCGAGTTTGGATTGTTTAGGGCCAGGCAGAATTACTTTGAATCGGGGGACAAAGCCGGGAAGTTGCTGGCCAGGTATATTAAACACAAGGAGTCATCATCCACTATTTCGGCTATTCAGGTACAGGGGGGAGCCGTCGTGACTAAGGCTAGCGATATTAACAATACTTTCAAAGAATACTACATGGGTCTTTACACTTCCTCTTCCAAGGCGACACAGCAGGAAATTCCTTTATTTTTTAGCGGGCTGGATCTCCCTACATTAGACGCGGCTCAACGTGAGTATTTAGACGCCCCAATAACAGAAGATGAAATAGCAGAGGTTATTAGGAAATTGCCGTCCGGTAAAGCGCCGGGGCCTGATGGTCTTACAGCTGAGTTCTTTAAATGCTTCTCAACAGAGTTGACACCTCTACTGCAGAGTATGTATATTGAAGCTTTGGATAGAGGCTATTTACCCCCCACCCTATCACAGGCCTTGATATCTTTAATATTGAAAAAAGATAAGGAACCCTCCGAGTGCAAGAATTATCGTCCAATTTCCCTGATTTCCCAGGATGTAAAAGTGCTTTCCAAAATATTGGCAAACCGTTTGGATGGAGTAATATCCTCCCTGGTGCATCCTGACCAAGTTGGGTTTATTCGCAAAAGAAATTCGTCTGATAACGTCAGACGCCTTATCAATGTAATGTGGGCAGTCAGTAGCGATAATGAACCAACGGCCGCCATCTCACTGGACGCGGAAAAGGCGTTTGACAGCGTAGAATGGGAGTACTTATTTTCAACCCTGGAGGCGTTTGGTTTCGGTCAGACCTTTATAAAATGGGTGAAGTTGTTGTATAACCAACCGGAGGCAGCGGTGCAAACAAATGGGATAATCTCCTCATATTTCAAACTAGGCCGCGGGACACGCCAAGGGTCACCCCTTTCTCCTTTGCTCTTCTGTTTAGCGCTTGAGCCCCTGGCAGCAGCTATACGTAAGGACCCAAGTTTCCCTGGAGTTACAGTGGGGGGCACGGCCCAAAAACGTATGCTTTATGCAGATGACATTTTGCTTTTTGTTACAGACCCAGGCAATGCTGTACCCGCACTACTCAAGACAATAGATACGTTCTCAAGATTTTCAGGGTATAAGGTTAATTGGTCGAAGTCGGAGGCTCTTCCCCTAACGTCCTACTGCCCCAAATCACTATTTAAAGATGGCTCCTTTCAGTGGCCTGAAAAGGGTATTCGGTATCTAGGGATTCTTTTCCCCAAGCAAGTAAACGACATTGTTAGTGTCAACTTTGACCCACTACTAGGCAAAATCTCAGCGGATGTGGAGAGATGGGCTCCCCTTTTCTTGTCACTATGGGGCAAGGTTAATGTTCTTAAGATGAACTGCATTCCCAGAGTAAACTACCTCCTCCAGTCACTGCCGATAGCAATACCTAGCAAGTATTTTAAACAATTTGATAGAATATGCAACACATTCCTGTGGAACGGTAAAAGACCCAGGATGCGTATTGGTAAACTACAACAGCCTGTGGACAGAGGTGGCCTGGGTCTCCCCAAATTATTACTATATCATTATGCCTACAGTTTCAGACATATGACACAGTGGGCCCTGCCCCCTGAGAGAGCGCCTCCATGGTACATAATGGAGCAGTCGGTATACACACGGCTGCCCCCACTGTCGTATATTACAGCTAAATTACCACCAACTGCCCGAACTCACCCTATTATCTCTCACATACAGGCCGTATGGAAGAAGGTGTCTCGCATCTTTCATATCAACCCCCATTTAAGCCTGTCAGCAGGCTTATGGGCCAACCCAAAATTGTGTATATGCAGATCCCCCTTTATGTGGAAGGAATGGATAGACAAAGGCATCCTCACCCTGGGGGACCTCTATGAAGACGATGCATTAAAATCTTTTGAAAAACTGATTCAACAATATCAGCTGGCCAACAATCAATTTTGGAGATATTTACAATTGAGGCATCTTCTCATAGGTACATTTGGCTCGCCACAGACCCTCCCCCAGGGTACAGACCTGCTGAAAAAGATTTTGGCTATTTCTGGGTTGGGACATGAGGCCTCGGTCTACTATTCCATGTTTATCGACAGGGAGGGCAGTGGGATATCCTCTGCTCTCAAAATAGTCTGGGAAAAGGATCTAGGGGTCACATTTGAGCAAGAGGACTGGGATATAATCTCGGGTATCCCCAAACAGGTGTCCAGGGATATTAGAACAAGGCTAATACAATTCAAGATCTTCCACCGCATTTATTGGACCCCCTCTAAAATGTATAGACTGGGCCTGAAAGAGAACCCAGATTGCTGGAAATGTCACACAGGGGAGGGGGACCTAGTCCATGCACTCTGGTCATGTCCGAAAATCAGAGACTTCTGGAGTAACATACATGACTACATCACAGAGGTCACAGGGACGGAGTATGATTTCTGTTCTGGTTTATATATCCTGGGGGATCCCTGCAGTCTTAGCCATATCGCAAAGCCCTAGCTGATTGGATACAGACTAGTATAATGATAGGCAAACGGATCATAATGAGAGGCTGGAAGGCACCAGAAGGCCCGTCATTCCGAGAGTGGAGTGGAGAACTGGGTAGGGTAGCTGCCTATGAGAAAATATCCTTTAGTTTAGGAGAGAAAGGAGACAAATATATTAGCAAATGGGGGAAATATTTGCAATTTCACTTACTATAAAAGGAGGAGGGGCACACTTGTCCAAGACAGCGACGATGCACATGTGTAGAGAATACCTGACAAATGCACCATGTTTATGTAGACAAGAATGGCTCTATGTTTGAATGTAGATTTATTTTTTCGTTTGGTGTTTCCTTTCTGTTTTGGTACTACTTCCCATTATATTCTCGGCTTAGTCTAATTTATCTTCCTATTTTTTATTTATTTTTTGTTATGGTAGAATTTTTCATTTGTTTAGGTTTACTTATTCTAAGGTCTTTATTTTTTATTTTTATTTTTTTTCTGTCTTCCCCCCCATATGGGGGGTATCAGTGTAACCTAGACGTTAGGGGTCCAGGTGTTTATGTTGTCCTTCAGGACTGACCCATGCTGATGCAAAATATGTCATTCATTGTATTGTCCTGAAGTACTGTGTGCAAAAAGAAAAAATATGCAATAAAGTATAAGTCATAAAAAAAATAAAAAACATAAGACCCCCTCCACGCGACTTACCCGCCGCCTCGAAGTCCCTGTCGGCACGAAACGCAGAAAAGCCCTCGAGCTGTACAGCCCCGTCTGGGACTGATGGCTTCAGATGGGTCTCCACGAACGCAAAGACAGCTGTGGAGTGGAAGTCCTTGTTTCCTGCAACCAGCCACCGGAGTTCGTCCATTTTATTTGGTAAAGAGTTCACGTTTCCGAGGAATATACCGGGAAGTGGTGGCCGCGAGCCCCGTCGCCGGAGGCGAACCAGACAGCCACCTCTCCTTCCCCGTTGCCGTCTGATCCAGCGCACAGCACTGGCGAAGAACGCAGTCCCCCTGACCAGTATATCCAATAAATCCGTGGAACGGGTGAGTAGTGTTGGGAAAGTGTCCGATGGGTTTGAACACCCGATGTGCAGAAGTTCTTCTTTGGTGTAGGACGTTAGACAGGACACAGATACAACACTGAACAAACAAAACGCAGCACACTGTAGCGCCAAGGCAGCCGTGGGCGGCGCCATCTTGTTTCCGGTCACCATGACGACCTCCACAGCAATGGATAGATGGATGGATAGCATAAGAGAACTACACTCCCAGAATTCAATGTGATCATTGTCACTAGAACCATTTCACACCTGGAGCAAAGGCCCAGTCATTCCTTTGTTATTCCAGTGAATGGACCCAGCAGGAGGCCTAGCCTGTGTGTGTGTGTGTTTCTGTGTGTGTCTGTGTCTGTATTTACAGTGCTATACCATATCAAAAAAAAATAAGCAAACTAGACTAGATGTAAATGTAATGTGTAAATGTGTGTGTGTGTCTGTCTGTCTGTGTATGTGTGTGTGTGTATGTGTGTGTGTGTGTCTGTGAAACATGTCTTGTACTCATTTACCTCACTAAATACAGCAATGTGTAACTGTAGATTTCAAGAGAGAGAGAGAGCGACATTTATAATAATTATATTATTAATTCGTTTTTTTACACACACACACTAATAACATGATCATAACCAGAGAAAACAAGACCAAAGACAACTGGAATAGAATATCACAATTTTATTAAAAACAGAATAATAATCAACAAGAAACATCAACTGTATCAATTGTATTGTACAATGAACAACCCTATATATCACTTTTGGATTACAATAGTAATACAAGGTGCCTCATATGATATTTGGCAGAGAGCGCGACCACAATGAATTTAGGCAAAATCTGTTTGAGAGAGAGAGTGTGTGTGTGTGTGTGTGTGCAGGGGAGTAGCTGGGGGGGGGGGGGGGGGTAGGATGATTCCAAGGGCCCAGCAAATGCCCCAAATTTTTTTTATAGATTGGGGGCCCCACATTTTTTAATAGATTGGGGGGCCCACAAATTGTTTCTTTCATGGGGCCCAGAATCTCCAGCTACGCCCCTGTGAGCGCACCGTTCTATTCTAGAGAGCTGTCATGACCGTGATGCGCGCTTGAATGAACTGCGAGATAACTCATAACTCGTACACACACGCACTCTGTCTGCCATACAGTAGTTTATGTTGTTTTAGCGCGACGTGGGTATATACACGGGCGAGGATGAAAAGCATAAGACTACTTTTAATACATAAATTAACGTTCTGTCGGGTCCCGTGTATTCTCGAGAGAGAGAATGATAATAATAATAATAATGCAGGACCAGATTATATTATCAACGACAGACAGTGAGAAACACAACCCCCCCCTCTCGCGCTGAAGAATATGCATATTAGATCACTCAGTGATTAACACCTATGCGCTGTTGGTGTGTGCGCGCGTCCATGGATGTGACGCGCAATGTAGTTTTTATCGCAAATGGAGATTATTACAAGCATACCATCTAGCAAGAATTAAACGTATTTACAAGTCGTATTAGGTTTAGCAAGTTGGGGGACCTATACTTTACATGTCAAAGCACTAGAAATGGCAATTTCTCTATTTTTATCGATTTCTGAAAATATGTCCTTTTTGAGTATTTAAGAGGGATTCGAATTTCTTTTGTTGTCCGCCGACGGGTTCAAAGCTCCAGCGTGACTCCTAAGGGATAAAGCTCCAGGAGAGAGGAGAGAGGCTGAAAACCCACAGTTCTTGCCCGACTGATGGGAGCCGAATCCCGGGTCCGATTTTTCTGATGAATACGCCCAAAACATGGAGGTCCCGAACGCATGGAAGTATTGATTGTGCCGTAACAAATCATTAAAAAAATATACCGTTAACTAGAATATGTTGTGCCTTTACACATATGTTGGATTATGTAATTGGTTTGTCATGACAAACTAATAAAAAAGCGCGATTTACCCGGTGGCTACAACAACACACAGTGACTACTAGCCCCTTACGTGACTGCGGTTTGCAAGTCACTGTGTGTTGTTGTAGCCACCGGGTAAATCGCGATTTTTTATAGTTTGTCATGACAAACCAATTACATAATCCAACATATGTGTAAAGGCACAACATATTCCAGTTAACGGTATATATATTTTTTTTTATTTATTTTTTTTTTGTGTTTTTATCGCTTTATTGCTACTGGGCAGTCCAGTAGAGAGAGACAGAGGAGGAATGGGAGACAGAGTGGGGGAAAGACATTCGGCAAATAACGACGGGTTCGGGAATCGAACCCGGGTCGGCCGTGTCGCGGCTGAGCGCGCTATGTGGTTCGCCACTGGGGCGCCCCAACGGTATATTTTTTTAATGATTCATTACGGCGCAATCAATACTTCCATGCGTTCGGGACCTCCATGTTTTGGGGGTATTCATCAGAAAAATCGGAACCGGGATTCGGCTCCCATCAGTCGGGCAAGAACTGCGGGTTTTCAGCCTCTCTCCTCTCTCCTGGAGCTTAAGGGGGAGCTTAGTATTCCTGCCTCTGAGGAGCGCGTCACGGCTCATGCGCATGCGCGCGCTCGGCCAATCGGAGCAATGCAGAAGCGCATGTTGGTTGCCTAAAGTGTTCACGCGTCCGGGGTGATAATCTGGCGCGCCGCGGAAAAAGTCACACGCCTGACATATCGGCATGTAACTCGAGAAGCGAGGCACGGATTTTGGCGATTCAGATGGTATTCGAACGGCAACGAATGGCGCTTTAATTCTGTAATTTATATGTTCTGCGAAAAATGCAGTCCCGAGCCTTCAGATGCTCGCAAAGGGCAGTGAAACTGAAACTGAAACTGAAAAACAATGAAACCCGGACATTTCCATGAATTTATAAACCCCCCCCGGACGCCCCGGACAGGGCGTGAAAAGAGGACATGTCCGGGCAAAAGAGGATGTTTGGTCACCCTACCACAGCTCACTGGGAGGGGGGGGGGGGGGGTAGGGTACCGTTTACCTCCACCATCTGTTCCCTCCCCTCAAGGTAGGATTGCATCCAGCTCACTGATAGACTATCAAAACCAATTGCTTTTAGCTTGTCAATCAGAATGGAGTGATTGACAGTGTCGAAGGCCTTTTGTAGGTCCAGCATGACCATGCCGCAATATTTGCCCGCGTCCACCTCTTGTTTGATGTGGTCGTTAAAATAGAGAAGGCATGTGTCAGTGGAGTGGGATGTTCTGAAGCCAGATTGGAATTCGTAGATTAGATTTTTTTCCGCTAGGTACTTTTCGACCTGTTCGTAGACAATTTTTTCCATGACTTTCGAGATGGAGGTAAGAATAGAAACAGGGCGGTAGTTGCCTGGGTCTAATTTGCTGCCCTTTTTGTGCAGAGGGGTCACCCTCGCAATTTTGAAGTCCTTGGGGACGTGTCCCTGTTTTATGGAGAGGTTTATTATGTGTGTGATGACTGGGGTGATGGCGGCTGCTGAGTCTCTGAGGAATTTGGAGGGGATGTTGTTATGGCCAGTGGCCTTGTTAGGTTGGAGGGCGCTCAGTTTTTTGAGCACCTCATCTGTTGTTACCATTTCCAGCTTGAAGTCGTCCTTGCGGACCCCTAGGTTTTTGTAATAATAATAATGACTTGGATTTATATAGCGCTCTTCATGAGACCCAGAGCGCTTCACAGAGTCCATTATTCGTTCATACACAGTCATACCGGTGGTAAGCTACTATGTGTTCTACCCCATAATGCCCTGAGTGGGAGGGTAGTTTGTTTACCAGTGTTGTGGCTATGTTTGTGAAGAAAATGTTTAAGTAATTGGCTACATCCAGCTTGTCTGTGATGAGCGTGTTGTCCGTCTTTATGTTTATTTTTGAGAATCTGGTTTTAAGTTTTTTACTGCAGCCTAGTTGATTATTGAGTAATTTCCAAAGTTCACGTGGTTTGTTTTTGTTTTCCTCAGTTTTGTCATTGATGAAATTCTTTTTTGCAGTTTTGATCATGGAGTTTACGTTGTTTCTTAGTCTGTTTCTTTCCAGTTTGAGTTCAGTCACGTGGGCTTGGAGTTCACTGCTTGTGCTTTTGGTAAGCTTTGACTGACTTTTATGATTGGCGCTGAACGGTCGGCGAGTTAACCCGACTATCATCGTGACTGGCGCTGAATGAGTTAACAGACAGACAATTAAGGTAGAATACAATAAAAGGTTGATTTATATTTAAAAAATATATATATAATAATATAAACATAAAATTATAATAATATAATATAAAATAATAATGTAAAGACAAGTAGGGGAGTGGCCTGAAAATGTAAAGGCCGAAACTGCGTTCTGAATAGCATCTCGTTTGATTTTATTACGGCAGAACGTTTTGACCTACAACTGACTACAAATGCACACTAGTGGCATGATGATCTGTAGATTGATGCAGATGGAGAGGAAATGTTTTCTTTTTTATTATTATTATTATTATTATTATTATTATTATTATTATTATTATTATTACTAGTAATATTATTATTAATAATGTTATTAATAGTATTACTATTATTAGTAATATTATTATTATTAATACTAATGTTATTAATATTACCATTACTATTGTTACTAGTATTATGATTATGATTATTACTATTATTATTGACACTGTGTCTTAAGTGTGATATAATCACCCCACGGTACAAAATAGTCATTGACTTAATTAGATGTTGCTTGTTTATCGCTGCCCACATGAGAGTGATGGAAAATCCCACGCTCTGATTATCGCAGTGTGGGTGAAGACATCAAAATGCTTCTGTGCTGCAGAGATGTCCACCACACACATTTCCTTCGTACTGTATGAGTAAATATAGTTGACTTTGGGATTTATGTAGAGTGACTTGCAGTTGGGAAGGATTTCTGGACTAAATGATGTACGGTCTATATAATATATCCTCTGTACTAAACGGCATGCTAAGGCTGACCCAAATGCACCGAAGCTTCTAGCTTCAATCGTTGCCATGGTAATTAATGTCAAAATCATTATTCTAATGCTTTCTTTTCTTTGTGTTTGTTTATGTCTTTACATTTTTTTACCACTCCAAACATTTGTCTACATCTGCATAAGAAATAGCTTATAGAAATAATAATCCAACATTAATTTTATTTTTTTTTTAATCCGCTCTTCTCAGACGAGGACATCATAAGAACCTTCAGGAAAATACATTTACCCACCACCCACATGGGAAAAATTAAGCTTTGATTATTCAACGATAATCACTACTGAAGCTTCAAAGCCCAAAACATGTTAATGGAGGCCCTACAACAACATGCACAATGATATACAGTACCCTCCTAGGTGTCGACTAAATGAATGAATGCATTTTTTATTTTCAAACAAGTATAAAAACTTAAATATATCTGTTAATTTGACATATACAAAAGATAATAAAAACGGACAACAAAAAGAGAAACGGATAAACAAATCATAGTTTACCCTATTCGAAAAAGGAGTAGGAAGAAGTATACACTTTAAAAAATTCCTACCCCTTTTTAACTATCACAAATTATAATTTAATCTATTGTTAATTATGTATAGCCGCTTTATCTCTATACAATCCAATACATTTATATATAAATACATTTATATAAATATACCTATAAATATGTCATATATAATATATATATATACTAAATAAATACCATATGATACAGTATACATCATTTCTTCTATTTTCTATTTACATCTTACACATACTCCCAATCAACACACTTCCTCTTCCAGATCCCCATTTAAAAGAAAGATTTTTTGTACATCTTTTTAAACTGCTTTATGTTTGTACTCTGTTTTAGCTCTAACTCCAGACTTGTTCCACAAGTCCACCCCACAGATTGACATGCACATACTTTTCATTTTGGTTCTGAGTTTACATTTTTTTAAAGTTGAAAGCAAGTTAAAGTAGGTGTCTCAGACCCACTCCTATCCGAGCTCCGGGTCATCAAGGAGAACCTGCCTTTTCTCAGTCCTTGCCCCACCTTGGTGGAATGAACTGCTCACCCTAGTTAGGACAGCAGCCGAAACCCGTCCAATCTTTCGCCGTCGACTAAAGACGCACTTCTTCAACCACTATCTGAAATAATAATAATATAAAAATAAACCTAACCCTAACTAACCTTACTGTCATGCACTTATATAATATACTATACTATAATAAACTAACCTACACTGTAGCACCTCAGCTCACCTCAGCTGATAGAGTTGTGCCCTTCCTGATGACTTGTCGTACAGAACTTGTAAGTCGCTTTGGATAAAAGTGTCAGCTAAATGACTAAATGTAAAATGTAAATGTAAAATGTAAATGTACATTCCGTGACCCGCCTCTCTCCCCGTCTGCTCTAGGTTTCCGTAAGCTGTGTCTGGACGACCTGCGCAAGCCTCCTCCGGTGCGCGACGTGCAGCAGTACATCCTCCGCCGCCTCGACCAGGAGGGGGCGCTCCGCCGGCAGCTGACCCCGGAGACGGCCGACATGCTCAACCTGCTGCACATCAAGAGCGGCGGCTGCTTCCTGTTCCTGGAGCGCGTGCTGGACGGCGTGGCGGCCGCCCTGGTGGGCCTGCGGGAGATCCGGGACATCCCCGGCACGCTGAACGGCCTCTACCTGTGGCTGTGCCAGCGGCTCTTCCCGCGGGGTCTCTTCCTGCAGGTCAGGCCGCTCCTCAACACCCTCCTGGCCGCCCCGAGGCCTCTCACGCCGGAGCAGCTCTTCACCGCCGCCTGGACCCAGGACACCTCCCTGAGCGCCCAGGACTTCCAGAAGAAGCTTCAGACCCTCTCCCCCCTCCTCATCGAGGGCCCGGGGGGCAGCAAGCTGCTTTTTCACGCTAGTTTCGCAGAGTGGCTGAAGGACGTGAAGTACTGTACACAGAAGTACCTGTGTAGAATGACGGAGGGCCACACGATGCTAGCCATGGCTCTCGCACTGCGGGGCCCTCACCTAGACACGCGGGAAACCTGCCAGTTAGCCACCCATCTGATCTGCTCGGAACTGCACAAAGACAACCCTTCCCTACTGGCGCTGTGGATGATCTGGGCAGGGGTGCCCACTCTCACGTCTGGCTATAGCCCCAGGGTGTCTAGTCTGGCTCCTGGCATCCATACCCCCTCCTCCTCGAGCCGGCCACCTGTTCTGGTCAGCCAGGAGGTCCTTCAGCTCTTAATGAGGAGTGGGGTTTTCCCTCCCACCTGCTCCCCAGACGGGGGGCCGAGCATGGGGGTGCACTGCACAGGCGGAGGGGGAACCATGGTGCGGCGTGCGTTGGAAAGGCAGGACTCTGTGAGGATGCTGCTCGACAGCGGGGTCAGTGTCAATCGAATAGACCCGACGGACGGACGCACCTTGCTGGCCAGCGCGGCCCACGCAGGCTCGGCCGACGTGGCGAAACTCCTGCTCAGCCGAGGAGCCGATCCGCTGCTCGGCGATCACCAGGGTCAAACGCCGCTGACCTTGGCCTCCAGGCAGGGTCACGTCAAGGTGCTGTCGGCGCTCCTGGACTGGGCCAAGGGGCAGGAGGAGCCACAGACACAGGCGGCGGCGGCGAGGATGGTGGAGCACGCGGACAGCGAGGGCTGGACGGCGCTGCGCTCTGCGGCCTGGGGAGGACACTCGCGAGCCGTGCGTCTCCTGTTGGACGCCGGGGCGGTGGTGGACGGCTGTGACGCCGAGGGCCGGACGGCGCTGAGGGCGGCGGCCTGGGGAGGTCACGAGGAGATCCTGCGGACGCTGCTGGACTACGGGGCGCGGGTGGACCGGGCGGACCGCGAGGGCCGCACGCCGCTCATCGCCGCCGCCTACATGGGGCACCGCGAGGCCGTGGAGATCCTGCTGGACCACGGCGCCGAGGTCGACCTCGCAGACGGAGACGGACGAACCGCCATGTCCGTGGCCGCACTCTGCGTCCCCACGGCGGTAGGGGTGAAGAGTTACGGGGAAGTCGCCGGCCTGTTGCTGGAGCGCGGCACCAACCCGGGACACAGGGACCGCGACGGGATGACGCCCCTGCTGCTGGCGGCCTACGAGGGGCACGAGGACATGGTGGAGCTGCTGCTGGAGGCCGGCGCGGACGTCGACGAGACGGCCGGGCTGGACGCCGCCGTGCCGGCCGCCGCCGCCGTCACTCCGCTGTTGGCCGCCGCGGCGATGGGTCACATCGGGACGGTGGGCCGCGTGCTGTTCTGGGGCGCGGCGGTGGACGCCATCGACGGGGAGGGGCGGACGGCGCTGAGTCTGGCGGCGGCGCGGGGCAGTGTGGAGGTGGTGCGCGCCCTGCTGGACCGAGGCCTGGACGAGAATCACAAGGACGACCTGGGCTGGACGCCGCTGCACGCCGCCGCCTGCGAGGGCCACCGGGCCGTGTGCGCCGCCCTGACGGAGAGGTAAGGGTCGTCTTATCTTTGGCAAGAGGAGAAAGCTCAAATGTGCCAGCCTAATGTGCCAGCCTAATGTGCCAGCCTGAGCACCGCATACAGGGGCCCGCAGATCTGGAACGAGCTCGACGAGAGTCTAGAACTGTCAGAATACATCACAACATTCAAAAAATCACTGAAAGAGGAACTGCTCAAATCATATCTCTAAATAGAATCCATACTTATATTAATTGTCTGTATTTATGTATATATGTTGTATGTTTGTTAGTAGGTAGGTGTGTAAATATAAGTAGAAGCCTACCCACGTATGTTTTTGTTTGTTTATATTTAGTTTATATTTGTGATCAGGCTCCCTCCAAAAGCTTTAAATAGCTTCTTGGGAGACCTGGCACACGCACACAATCTCAACGATGATGTTTTCACATGAAGATATGTATATGTAATATATCGTGTGTGTGTGAATACAATTCATTCATTCATTCATTCATTCAGGGGCAGCATGGCGCGGGTGGGAGAGATGGACGTGGAGGGACGCACTCCCCTCATCCTGGCCGCCCAGGAGGGCCACTGCGGCACGGCCAGGCTCCTGCTGGACAGACGCTCTCCCATCGACCACCGAGCGTATGACGGACACTCCGCCCTGAGCGCCGCCGTGCTGGAGAGCCATGCCGAGCTGGCGGAGCTGCTCATGAGGAGGGGGACGGACACGGACGTGCGCGACGCGGAGGGGCGGCCTCTGCTCTACCTCCTGGTGCTGGAGGGTCGCCTGCCCATGGCGACGCTCCTCATGGAGAAAGGCGGGGTGCCCCTGGAGTCCCGGGACTCGGAGGGGCGCACAGCGCTCCACGCGGCCTCCTGGCAGGGCAACGCAGAGGCGGTGGCATCGCTGCTGAGGCGCGGAGCCGACCCCAACGCGCAGGATGCGGAGGGACGGCCGCCCCTGCACTCGGTGGCGTGGAGGGGACACGTCCAGGTGGGGCAGCTTCTCCTGGAGGCCCGGGGCACCGATGTGGACCTGGCCTGCCGCCAGCAGGGGGCGACGGCTCTGAGCATCGCGGCCCAGGAGGGACACGCTCACATTGTCGCCATGCTTCTGGAAAGAGGCGCGAACTCCGACCACACAGACAAGTATGGCCGCAGCCCGGTCAAAGTGGCCGGGAAACTCGGCCATTTCACGATCGTCAGGCTTTTAGAAAGCTACGGCGCTAAGCCATACCTACCGCCCCCCTCGAACTCTCTGTCCCCCCTGAGGTCCAACGTGAAGAGCCCGTCTACGGCCAGTTCGGGGAGCAAAGGGGGCTGCGCCTCCTCGGCCTCCTCCCCGGGCTCCACGGCAGAGCGCTTCCACTCCATGCAGAGCTCCCAGACCTCGTCCTCGTCCACCGGCCACTCCCTGGCCACCGTGCAGACGGTGCCGGCCGACAGCCTGAGCTTCACGCAGCAGATCCAGCAGCACTCGCTGCCGCGCAGCCGCAGCCGCCACTCCACCCTCCCCCCGCCGGGGGGCTCGGTGGTGGGCAGCCTGCGAGGCAGCGGGCGCCGGCAGCACCCCAAGGGCAGCAGCCCTCCCGCCCCCGCCGTCACCTGCACCACCACCGTCACCGCCGCCCAGGTGCACCACCACTGCGAGCCGCCACCGCCTCCGAAAGGCTTCTCCTCCGCCGGGTTGGAATACCCCAGCAAGCTGAAGACGCAGACCTCGGACCTGATCAAGGAGGAGAGGGCGCAGTACGGCGGGGGCAAGTGGAACTCGGTCATGGCCTCTCTCGGGGTGATGCCCGGTCAGGAGGGACCCTCCAGAGCGGCAAAGAACCGGGAGGGTCTGCCCCTCGGCTACCCGTACCAGCTCCGGAGCCCGTCGTCTCATCAGGGGAAGATGTGGGACTGTGTGGGGCCGCAGAAGACCGCCCTGTCGCCTCCTCCCTGCTACAGCTACTCCCCGCTGTCGTCCCCTTCCAGTGCCTTGCCGGAGGATTCCGTGGTTGCCATGACGACCACGGACCCCCAGCTCAACCTGAAACAGGCCATCAAGCTGCAGTTTGAGGGCCCCACCAGTGCAGCCTTATACAAGAGAGAGACGCCTCTGTGAACAGCGCCACAGTAAGACAAGTCATCACCTGGAGTAAGCTAGCTTTCTTTTTCTTTTTTTACTCAGACAATTAGATCCATTCCACTGTGTACAACAATTACTTAAAGTGGGTCGAAGCTTAAAACTACATCCTCTAAAATATATATATTTATTTATATATATATATACAGTATATATATTATTATTATTATTATTATTATTATTATTTATTTATTTATTTTTGCAGCAATTGTTTGGTATCATCATCAATCCTCACACCTTTATTTAACCAGAAAATAAAAACCCATTGAGACCGAGGTCTCTTTTTCAAGGGTGATCTGGCCAAGAAGGCAAGCACAAATTATGACAAAACATACATAACAAGACACAATACACCTACAGTAGACTACCATACAACCAACATTTAAAATGAAAAGTAAAATTCTGTTTAAAAAAAATACATGCACAATAAAACAATAGCAATCAACCAAAATGTTAAATTCAACATCAAAGCAGGAGCAGCAGGTGGAAAGGATTTCCGATCTTTTTTGTTCAAAACAATACAAGGAGATCGGAGAGAGGCCAATTTGAGACATGTCTGGAGGTATATGAAAGTAAGCCAGTTAACGGCACCTTCTGTTGTGTGGTGTTTCAGTTCCCTTCAGTGTTAGAAAGAGAATTTTGCTCCAAAGCTTGTAAAAGAGGCTTTTTACACAGCTGGCATCAGTCGTGACAGCAGCTTGACCTCCTCGGAGAGGAGGATGGCATCTCACGAGCCCTAAAACCAGCAGTTTGACCTCCGCGAACGAGGATGGCATGTGTCATGAGCCCTTAAACCTGCAATTGTCTTTGGGAGGGTGTACACACACTAAAAACAGATGGGTCAATTCTATAACCCAATTTCTTGGTTAATTGTGTTGGGTTAAAATTATGGGTTAATTCTCTGAGCATAACCATTATTTGGGTTATTGAGATTTAATTTTGACCCAATGTTGACCCAATTTGTGAGTTATAATAATTATGGGTCAATTTTCTGAGACATAACCCATGTGTTGGGTCAGAGAGCTGGGTGTTTCCGCCGGGATCTGCAAAGCTACACCCCTCCCCCACTGGGAACTATCGTACATGCCTTTTGTTCCAGTCAGTCAGAGGGTCACGTTCACGTTCACAGTCAACACGGTCCCACGTTCACAGTCAACACGGTTCAACAAACCCTCTTCACGATCACGGAAAATACTTCACTGACTCAAGGTAAGATCCGTTTCGTTAGCACAGTATTTATATCTCAACCCATCCATTGTGCCTATTGCGTCGTGTTAACCATGCACTGTGAACGTTGTGGAACTAAATTAGCTAGCTCTTCACAGCTATCTGTCGCGTCATCAGCTAGCTAGCTAGCTAGCTATCCACCGCAAGTTGCAACTTAGCTACTCATTTCTATAATCGGTTCATCTCTAACCTTGTAAAAATATGTGGTAACCTCTATTAATAAATAAGCCACACGACACGACACATAAATCATTACCGTTCAAGCATGCTACCGAAAGTGACCAAGTCTATGAGTATTACAAAGGTTCTGGCTAGTAGCTAGGCCTAGTTAACCAGTACTAGTAACGTTACTGTTATTGCTAATTTTACCGTGTTTTGGGTTGTAATGATACCAGATTAACTGGAGACTATCTATAGCTGTGTAACGTTATATGATTGATATCTTTATTAACCATATGTGTGTAATAAAGCTGTTGTCCTCTCAATGCGGTGACATAGCTGGTTCGCTAGCTAGCTACATACTGAGATTTAGCGCCATTTTGCGCCATTTTGAGGTCTACATTTCCATCATCTCTCTAATGTCCCGCGATTCGGGCATCAATTTACAACATCCTATACTAAATTAAGCAGTAGACTGCGGAAGCCAGACATGTGGTGAGGCTTTTTACACCTGAAATCAGTGCTAAATATTCTAGGCTGCTATGTCAGCAAGTATACTTGGCCTATCGTTCACACGTGGCTGAGTACTTGGGCACGCATGAGGCATTAATTAATTGCAGATGTGTTCATTTCCACATTGCTTTCTCTTTTGTTTCAGGCCAGTCTTGATGGACAGCTTTGTCGCAGAAAAGCTTATTGAGTGGCAATTGCCAGAGCTCACAGACAGTTTTAAAGGTGAGAATTTTTACTTTCTTGACCATGAAAATGTTTCCATGACAAAGCAGTATTGTATAGGGTTTCAACACACATGCAGGCACACACACATTATTCTGTTCTTCATCTTGGTTATCTGGTCCTGCCAGCCTGGTCCTCTGTTGGAGTTAGCTGCCACTGGATGGCACTGAAATTACTGTAAAAGTATTTTTGTTTTCTGTCTTTGTCTTTCAGATCAAGATATCGATGAGGAGGCGTTTCACCTTTTAGATGGCGAAACAATCCGGAACCTCATCCCCAAAATAGGCCCCAGGCTCAAGTTTTCAAAACTTTACAGAGAATTTGTAAGTGATCACTAAGTGTTCTAACATCAAGGCAGATGGCGTATACATGCTTTAAATGCAAAAGGCTAATTCCTGGTGATGCCAAGTCTCTCTTTTCACATTTACGAGTAGCACACAATATAAACGCTTCATCCACTTATTTCCAATGTTGTGAGGGAGTTTGTAGCAGAACATTTTCTTTCATTCGGTCTTACAGAAAGCACTTGCAAGGAGAACATAACGATAACCAGGCCCTGGCCCAGCCACCTAACGTACCAAATCAGGCTGCTAATACTTTCAATGCTGAAGAGCTAGTACGGCAAGTTGAGGGTGAACAAATGGCGGAAGATGAAGATAATGATGATGAATGGGACGAACTAGAGCAAGAGGGAATCACAGAGAGAGTAGCCCATTTTATAGCTCATCTTAGATCAAAATCTTCCCAGACCTTTACAAATATAAATGTTGTGGTTCAGCAAACCTCAAGTTTAATTGGAGATTTAGTGAGCAGACTACAAACAAAGACCATGTCGCTTTTCAGTCAGTTTGGGCATGATCAAAACCCACAGGTAGAGGAGCTCAGGCAGGACTTTTTAGATGCAGCTAACCCTTTCGAGGGTCTGGAGACAGACTATAAACAGATTAGGTATTTTACTAACTCTGGGAACTTCATCCAGCCAATTGAGGAGTGTTTCTCCGATAACCAAACCTTTGTACAGCGGAGAGACTCTGCCACTGGCACCGTTCGACAAGTTGCTCTGACTGATACCTTTCAGCGTATTCCACTAAAGCGTCTTCTGGTCAAGATACTGGAGCTTCCTGGTGTTTTACAGGCCATGATGGAATGGCAACAGAGAGAGAGTGATGCTCTTCAGGATATATTTGATGGAGATTTCTGTAAAAATCATCCACTCTTTTTGAAAGAGGTGTCAATCCCATTGCTGTTATACAATGATGATTGTGAAACTGTGAACCCCCTCGGGTCAAAGACTGGGGTTCACAAGTTAGGATTTATATATTTTATCTTGAAGAGTTTGCCACCAGACATCCTATCCAATTTGCAGTCACACTTCTTGTTGGCAGTCTATAAATCAGATGATGCAAAAACCTATGGCATTGATGCAGTGTTGCGCCCTATTGTGGAAGAACTAAAGTGTCTTGAGAGGGATGGCATAACTGTTAACACGCCTAGCTTCCAAGGCGTTGTCAAATTCGCCGTTGTTCAGGTAGTGGGAGACAATTTAGGATTGAACGCAATACTTGGTTACATAGAGAGTTTTTCGGGGAACCATATGTGCCGTTTATGCAAAATACACAGAGATGTCTTGAAAGTACAGACACAGGTAGACGATACGCTGTCCCGAGATGTGAATACTCACGCAGAGGATTTACGGACAGACAACCCCTCTCAGACAGGCCTTAAAAGAGACAGTGTCCTCAACAGTCTGTCTTTTTATCATGTTACGGACAATATGGCACTAGACATAATGCATGACATCCTCGAAGGGGTAGGGCCATACGAATTTAAACTTGTGTTAAATGCACTCATAGAACAAAAGTGTATCTCACTAGATAAGCTAAACTATCGTATCACCAGCTTTGATTATGGATTTTGTGATGTGGGAAACAAGCCCTCTGTAATAAGTAAGAATTATTTAAAGAACCTTGGAAGCCCTCTGCATCAGTCTGCAGCTCAGATGTGGTGTCTGAAGATAAGATGGATGGCCTCCCTCCCCCCCCCCCCCCTCCCCATCCTCACGCAAACCTCCCCCCCACGAGCACGACTGGCGACGTGCACGGAAGGAGGGGCGGATCCCTCGACTGCCTCACACGCCCAAAACCCTAAGCCACTACCCTCTCCTTAACTCCCACCCCCCACTCTCCGCCCTCCCTCCCATCCCCCAAATTCCCTCCCCCGAGGGTGCTTCCTGAAGCTCACTGACTTTCGGCATAAATGAACATTGCATCAACAAATGTGCTTTGTTTTGTATTAATTTAGGCTTGTGCCATTATTATTATGCAAAGATAATAATTGTGATTAATTCTGTAATGAGTTGTGTGTTTCTAGCATCCTTGACACCCAAGGACAACGATGGAATGAAGTCAAGAGGCTTATACGTTTCTATCCTTGACAACAATGTAAGCTGGAGTAATGATCTGTTTATGTTGTGGAGTCTAAATAAAAACCTGAAACCTGAAACCTGTGTCTACTAAGGTTACTTCCAGTAATGATCGGTGACCTTATCCCTACAGACAATAAGGAATGGGAACTTCTCCTACTCCTATTAATGTGCATGGAGATCATCTTCTCTCCATCTGTTACTCATGCAGCAACACAGTACCTGAGTAAAATCATTGAAGAGCATCACTCTCTTTTCCTGGATCTATTTGCTCTGCATTTGCGCCCAAAACACCATTTCATGCTTCATTATCCAAAAGCAATTCGAACACTTGGACCATTGATCCATTTGTGGGTAATGCGCTTTGAGGCAAGACATGGATTCTTCAAACAAGTCAGTCATGTCACTTGCAACTTCCGCAACAATAGCAAAACCATGGCTTATCGACATCAGATAATGCAATGCTACAGTTTCATGTGTGGGTCTGTGTTAAGCCACAACACAGAAATTGGTCCAGGGTATACTACCTTTCTGGCTCATTTTGAAGGCTATAATGAAATTCAAAGTGGTCTCACAGGAATCCCCCTTTTCGCTGAATTGTATGTACCGGCCAGGGTCACTGTTAAGGGTACAACATACAGACCAGGCATGACAGTGTTTATGTCCTATGACCAAGATGGAGAGCCTCAGTTTGGGCTTATTAAAGCCATTTTGGTTTTAGAGCCATCTGTAAAGCTAGTTGTTCAGAGGTGGGAGACAATGGGGTTTGAGAAGCATTTCTTTGCTTACAGTGTGATCCAAACCAAAGATTTGTTGGCTATCGATGTGAAAGAGCTGATTGATCATCACCCACTACATGCAGTCCAGTCATACAGAGATGTTGACACTGTATTCATCTCTCTGCGCTATAGACGTTTTTAGACTGTGAATGGCCATCTGAATGGCCACTGCCACTTGTAAATAGTGAGGAAAAAAATCAGGAAAGAAACACTGCCTTGAATTACTAGAAACACAGTGATAGCCTACAGTATATATTCCGAACATATTTTGAATAGTTAGTCTTTAGTTTCATGCTGTGGACTGCCTTACTCTGCTACAACTCTTCGATGACTGAGATACATTGTTGGACTGCTGGGATGGGGAAACTCCTTGGACTACTGAGATGACATTAATTGTTGTAAGTAAGAATGTGTTTAATTAAAATGGTTCTACAACTAAACACTAACCACTTTAAACCCTATGACAAAATAAATCTTCACCAGTATTTAAATGTTTCCATGTGTGTAGGCTATTGGCCATCTTGGGTGTCAATCGGTTAAATGGAAAACGACACTGCTGACTGCAAATATATTTTGTATCTGTACACAACAACTCACTTTAACCTAAAATGCCTCTAAGCTGATAACCTTTCTTTGCTGCAAAAGGCTTCGAATGCTGAGCCACCTGCAACAAGCCTTGTTGCTACCATATCCCCCATGGAGGAATCTGCAGCTTCTGGATCAAGCCAGGAGGTCTCCACCGTAGAGGGAATCGAGGGCAGCAGACCAGATTGTGATTCTACGACCGGTTCCACTATTTGTAAGTTGTTCAAGAAGCATGGATGGATCTGGAAGCACTTGGAGCCAGTACATATCTCAGAACTTCAATACTTAAACTAACTCATTTATACTCTTGTCAGTATTTTATTTAGCTAATATTTGACTAGGGTAATGTTTTTAAATATCAAATGTTGACCCTTGATTTGTGACACGTCCGAAATCTGAAGTCCTTGAACGGGTTCTCAGCCTAGGCTCCCGCCTATCCCCTGTGTTTTTGGCGTGAGGCAACAACTTCAGATGTGTAGGCTACACCGCATAGACATGCCGCTAGTACATCACAAGGAAGAAATCTGTATGCTGCCAGAGTTAAATTGGTTGATGGTACTACAGCACATCCTTAACAGCTGTCATGTTTCTGTCATGTCTCTCCAGGATATCGTAGCGGCTCTTTCTGCCGCTCCCAATGGCGGGCAAATTCTGGAGAGCCTGGATAAAGGTGATTCCATCTTCGGAAAGAAAAGAATTGCCATGGTCAAAATACTGGTGGATTTGCTGATCCAAAAGTTTGGAGAGAGGTACGTCAAGTCTAGAGTTGATTAGGAGGCATAACTTGACTCATTTAGAGCTAAAGCGTCCGCTAAAAATGACCCCCAAATGAGAGTTTCATAATGTAATTTGGCTTGTAGGCCTATAGCTTTTTTTTTTTTTTTTTTTTTTTTTTATAATATAATAATAAATAATAAATAATATTTATTTAATTATTTATAATATAATAATAAATAATAAATCATATGTATTTAATTATTTATTTAATAATAATAATTATTATTAAATTGTTTTATTAATTAATATTGATTTTATGTATTATTATTATTATTATTATTATTATTATTATTATTATTATTATTATTATTATTATTATTATTATTATTATTATTATATTTTTTATCCTATCATTCTGATCTATAGCAAGTCATTATATTTGTGCTTTATGTTATACCAGGACTGGTAAAATGTTTCGATCTATGTTTACAGGCCAACCATGGACATAAAAGAGGCTCTGGCAGAATCCTTGGTGCGGACATTCCCATCATTAAACGATGGATCAGACCGTGGCTATGTAAGTTTTCTTCCTCCAGGCTAGTTCATAGAGAAATGGAACATTTGATGAGTAGTAATATTAGTAGAAAATAAGGAGTCATTTTTCTCTCGCATCACATACAGGACACCCAATGTTAACCCGTTGAGTAACAAGTTTTTCTACAACTCAAGTTCAGACCTATGTTGCTCTATTTCAGTAGCACTAAAAGTGAGTTTTCTTTATTGTATCAGAAACTTCAGAATGTAATCTTTCAAAAGAGACCAGGATCATGCATGTGTTATAAGTATAAAGTATAGTATTTTGTGTTGTGTTTGTAAATAGCTGTAAAAAATGTATGGCATTTTACAATACAAAACGTTCCATTCATTGAAGAAAGGCTTCGGAATGTCCGAAAGAGGCGGGGTTCTGGGTCCAGACAGCGAATGCCTGAAGCCAACGAGCCACCCAGGGCATACATACCAGGTAATACCTGGTCGGCAAAAAGGGCCATGTTTTCCTGTGTCCCCAGGGGGTAACTATATTCTTCACCAGGGGGAGCTTACTGCACATGAATCCTCAAGGGGGGCTCCATGGAGCAAAAATTGCTGATTTCTGACTTTACCTCGTTTAATATACCTTGTTGAACCCCTCACCAAAACATGCAACAATGCTGGGCAATAGCACCTCCCTCTGGTCAGCCGGGGCGCCTGACTGGAGGGAAAGGATCTGATTGTAATAATGTGCTAAGTCCTACTGGTGAAAATGGGTTACGAAATCGGAGATAATTTTTAGATAGTTAATTTACAATGTGTTGTATATATGTTTCTATAGAATCAACCCTGCCAGAAGAAAGGGCCCAGCAGCAAAGGGAGTGGCTGAAACATAACCTGGAGCCCTTCACTCAAGTTCAGGAGTACATGAAGGACACCGTCCTCTACAGAGCCAAGTGGATTCGGGGAAATCACTCCAAGGACATAGAAGAGGTCATTACGGAGTACCCTCGCCTCACCAGCCCAGGCATGGTATGGATCTACTGTAACATATTGCATCTACAATGATAATTCATAATGGTAGTTTTTAACCTGACCCTAATTTCCCCATCTACTTATCTAAATGAGTTGAACTAGCCTTTAAAATATCAGCTGTCACATAACATTTCTTTTAGGGCTGTCAGTTTATCGCGTTAATTAGATTAATTAATTACAAATCCTGTAATTAATTAGATTTTTTTTAATCGCCTGATGGCACTAATTTCTTTCAAACTAAATCTTTTTTAGATATCGCAGGACTTCTTGGTGCTGCATGGCGAGGCTGCACCAAAGTTGTTTGAGACATGGGTGACGGAATATGCAGAGAAAGTCCTGCAGCTGGCGAGACAAGATGGGAAACTCCCCCTTCCTGTCGATGACATGACACTGGGTAAGTTATAGCGATTCCTTCTCTTGAGTTGCGAAATAGGAAATGGCTTCTCTTCCAGGTTGTAGATCTGCATTTGTTGTAGCTTTTGCCAATTTCAGTTGATGAATTGTGATAATAATACTCTGGTTATCTTTTTTTTCCAGTCGTTTTATTTGTTTGTTTGTTTGAAAAGGTCTTAAATTATTACCAATTGAGTGCCGGCCACAACATTCTGACACTTTCTGTTGTTCACCTACAGATGTCAAAGGGGAACTGGCCCTCAGGCTGCTACCCGACATGTTCCCACAGACGGTATATAGGCTCAACAAAAAATGTAGGCGGCACTCCAGCGAAGAGGCCCGGTCAGCCTTCGTTGACCTCAAGCCTGTAAGTACAATTTCATGTTATGAATTGGGGAAATGTTGCTATGTAGCCTAAGAAGGATGTTGGTGCACCAAAGTTGTCAGGCTATAAGGTTGACGAAGACATCTGTAGCCTGATCGGGCTATGGCCCCCATAACCTCTATTTAAACTCGAAAGGCATTGAGGTTTCCCTCATTTACAAAGACGAGTTAAAACCACTGTTTTGAGCCCTCCAAAATGTCATTGCACGTTCCATTGGCATGAGAAAAAAAACGAACTTGATTTAATTTGGCTCCCTTGTATAGTTGGTATAAACCTGTTATCTTGCTTATGATTTGCTGTCAACCTAGCCCCTTTCGTGACTGCGGTTTGCAAGCCTGGGGCTTTTGTGACCGCAGTCACTTGCTGGTGTGCCGCGACGAGTTTAAAAAAGAACTACCAAGCGTGATCGGGGGGCTGGGGGTCGGTCAAAAATATATCAGATATGAATTTCAAAGATACCCAGCGTACAATATGGGTTTAACACAGCTTTACAGTGGGGTCTGGAAGCTCGGAGTTGCTTAGGAAATTGGTGTCACCGCGCAGCCAAATGAAATGCTGGTGCGCATGCGCGGTGACACCAATGGCAGAAATACACGGCTCGCTCTGTAAGTACCACTCGCTTTCGAACAATGTTTTAAACTGTTTATTAGCAACTCCGAGCTTCCAGACCCCACTGTAAAGCTGTGTTAAACCCATATTGTACGCTGGGTATTGAAATTCATATCTGATATATTTTTGACCGACCCCCAGCCCCCCGATCACGCTTGGTAGTTCTTTTTTAAACTCGTCGCGGCACACCAGCAAGTGACTGCGGTCACAAAAGCCCCAGGCTTGCAAACCGCAGTCACGAAAGGGGCTACTGTCAACCCAAGATTCACCTGTATTTAACATTCTTTCTTTGCTTATTTTAGGTTGGGACAAATATGGTGGAGTACCTCCAGCAGGCAAGACCCTCTCCCTCGGTTTTGGTGCTGGGAGAACCACACACATGTTGTGCTCAGGCATTCGTGATCTATGCAGGTCGGGCACACCCTGAAAGCACAATGCTCGGGGCAGTTGATACGTGTTTTAAAGCATTTTATGTATTTGACATAAAGTACCCCAGGCAGTGTGTTCATGCATGGGAGTTTCTCCAGCACGTTATATATAATATTGAGGGACCAGAGTCCAAGCATAGCATTCTTAAGGACAGCCGTACGTAACGCAAAACGTACAAATGAGGAGGAGGTGGAATAGGTGAAGTAGCAGGAGAGAAGGTGGGGGAAGAGATGGAGGAGGAGGGAGATGGGTAGACGCTAAATCCCGTATTTCTATATGTATATATTAGTGCTGTCAATCGATTAAAATATTTAACACGATTAATCGCATGATTGTCCATAGTTAACTCGCGATTAATCACAAATTAATAAAAATGTTCTACCTTAAACGGATCTTTTTCAAGTTCCAAGTTTTAATACTCTCTTATCAACATGCGAGTCAACAAATGCTTTCGTTATGCAGTCATTTAACACAAAAGGATGACCCTCATGCATTGCAAATTTGCATCAAATTCAAAACAGAGTGATGCACAAAATAACTTAAAAGAAAGAAAATTCATTAAAACAATGAATAAAGTGTACATGAAATAATAGGGGAAAGAAAACGTTAGGAACTTGTTACATTCACCCACACAAGGGCTGAGTAATCGCACACACATGTTGTGCTCAGGCATTTGTGATCTATGCAGGTTGGGCACACCCTGAAAGCACAATACACGGGGCAGTTGATACGTGTTTTAAAGCATTTTATGTATTTGACATAAAGTACCCCAGGCAGTGTGTTCATGCATGGGAGTTTCTCCAGCACGTTATATATAATATTGAGGGACCAGAGTCCAAGCATAGCATTCTTAAGGACAGCCGTACGTAACGCAAAACGTACAAATGAGGAGGAGGTGGAATAGGTGAAGTAGCAGGAGGGAAGGTGGGGGAAGAGATGGAGGAGGAGGGAGATGGGTAGACGCTAAATCCCGTATTTCTATATGTATATATTAGTGCTGTCAATCGATAAAAATATTTAACACGATTAATCGCATGATTGTCCATAGTTAACTCGCGATTAATCACAAATTAATAAAAATGTTCTACCTTAAACGGATCTTTTTCAAGTTCCAAGTTTTAATACTCTCTTATCAACATGCGAGTCAACAAATGCTTTCGTTATGCAGTCATTTAACACAAAAGGATGACCCTCATGCATTGCAAATTTGCATCAAATATAAAACAGAGTGATGCACAAAATAACTTAAAAGAAAGAAAATTCATTAAAACAATGAATAAAGTGTACATGAAATAATAGGGGAAAGAAAATGTTAGGAACTTGTTACATTCACCCACACAAGGGCTGAGTAATCGCACACACCCCCCCCCTCTCTCTCTCACACACACTCTCACAGCTCTCTTTCTCTCTTGCCCCTTCCCTTCTCTCTCACCCCCCTCTCTCTCTCTTTATACAACGGCATGCAAATTTCTCGATTCTGATTGGCCATTCACACGTCTTTATTGGCAACAATCCACGGTCCTGGGCTCAGGACCCGCCCACAACCGAATCACATAACCCTCCCCGGCTCACTCCGGGAGAAAACAAGATCGCGGACAACAAATGGTTATGTTGAAAGCACCATAACGACTAAATATGAAGCGATTCTGTCAAGGGGAATGTGTTAGTCCTTTAAACAATGTTGGATGATGTAATTGATGGGTCTTGACTCAATCTAGAACAAAAGAAAAATCGCGGTTTGATTGATAGATTAATTGATTGATTTAAATTTCTTCCTTCCTACTTTCTACTGACTGCAGCGTTCTCTCTCACACTGTCCGACGCTGGCGTACCCACAAACACACACACACACATACACACACACACACACACACACACACACACACACACACATACACACACACACGCACACACACACACACACACTGTGACACACACACACACACACACACGCACACACACACACACACACACTCCTGTCTGCAACAGCGGGGGAGTCAGACTGAGAGAGAAGCAGCGCTGTTTTAAGTGAGCATGGTCTATTGAATTGATTGATTGGTTGATTGCTAATTTTATTACTGTACCCCTGGTTTCCAACTGGTTAAGTTTAGGCTAAAAGAAATAAATAAAAAAATAGGGCGAAGAAAACGTTTTTTTTCCTATAGGGCAAAGAAAACCTTTTAATTTGTTTTACCTACTTTATATAGAAGCATTTAAGAATGAAGTTCTATGGAAAGTAGGTCTGCATTCCCTTAACAATTGTGTGTATTGAGCCGTACTGTATTGTACCCATTCTGCATCTGGTAATAAAATTTTCAATCAATCATTCCAATAATACACAGTTGGATGTGTTAGTTGGTTGGATGCACTTCAAGCTGCTTCCACATGAGGCAACTTCTCTCAATCATTCCAATAATACACAGTTGGATGTGTTAGTTTGGTTGGATGCACTTCAAGCTGCTTCCACATGGAGGCAACTTGTCTTTTTTGTAGTTGTGGGAACTACTTTTTCTGGCGGATGGTTTTTTCAATAAATCTTCGATTAATGTGTGTTTATTGTATAGAAATAAGGTTGGATGAATCTGGCAGTTGTATAAAAGCTTTACACCACGTGCAGTCGTGATTTGTGACCAATAAACCATGCCTAGGGGGGTCTAACGACCACCCCTAGGCATGGTTTATTGGTCACAAACCACTCCTGCGTGTGATGTAATGCTTAAATACAGTATCTCACACACACACACACACACACACACACACACACACACACACACACACACACTTCAGAAACAAACATAGTATCAATGAGAGCATCAATAATACACCTGATAGTCTAGTAAAAAAAAATCTTAAAAGTTAATCGTGAGTTAAAAAAAATAGTGGCGTTAATAGAATCGGGCGATAACGTGTTAATACCGCGTTAACTTTGACAGCCTTAGTATATATGTGTTTTGATCTATCAATATCTGGGGGAGTGTTCCAACAGGGCAGTAAAGCAGTACAAAACCAGATACCGATATGTATTATTTATTATTTATTATTTAAACAGGAAATCAGTTTGACATGAAAGCACTTTTTGATGTCCAGACGCCGTGACATGTATATGCAACAAGTGTAATAAATGTTGAAGTTAAATGTATTCTACGCCTTGGTCTGTTCTTTTCATTGATTTCAGCACATTTAGACTGTTATACCTTTCAATCAAGCATCTGTGCCAACCTAATGTAGTGTACTAACTATAGCAGTTGTGTTAATAGGCCCTTTTCACAGCAGCCATCTTGACACAGCAGGGTAAACCTACATCCTGTGAACCAGACTGACACATGTGTAACTAATCATGTTGCTGTGTCCATCTGTTGGTCAATCGTTGTCAATCTGGCTCACAAGATGGCTGCTGTGAATAGGGTCTATTTGACCCTTTTGATGTAACCCAAGATTCAGTCAAAGCAACTATTTTGACCCTTAAAATGGGTCGTTGGTATAACCCAATACGGGGTCAAATCAACTAGGAGGTTGGGTTATTTTGACCCTTAAAATGGGTCGTTGGTATAACCCAATATGGGGTCAAATCAACTTGGAAGTTGGGTTATTTTGACCCTTAAAATGGGTCGTTGGTATAACCCAATATGGGGTCAAATCAACTTGGAGGTTGGGTTATTTTGACCCTTAAAATGGGTCGTTGGTATAACCCAATATGGGGTCAAATCAACTTGGAAGTTGGGTTATTTTGACCCTTAAAATGGGTCGTTGGTATAACCCAATATGGGGTCAAATCAACTTGGAGGTTGGGTTATTTTGACCCTTAAAATGGGTCGTTGGTATAACCCAATATGGGGTCAAATCAACTTGGAAGTTGGGTTATTTTGACCCTTAAAATGGGTCGCTACTATCCGTTTATTTGACCCAAGTTATGGGTCAAATGAAATAACCAATAATATTGGGTCAAATTAACCCACACACTGGTCTGGCCCTTTTTGACCAGTGAATTGGGTCAAAAATAACCCAAATTGGGTCAAATTTGACCAATCTGTTTTTAGTGTGCATTTGGAGGAATTCCAGGAATTTTAATAACAGCATTCTCTCCGTCTTTTAGGTGGAGTGCGGGCGGACCGCAGTTCAAGTGGAGGGGGACCGAGCGGTGATGACTGTTCTCCAGGGGTCAGATGAGAGAGGAGGGGATCTCTCTCTCCACCCTTTGTGCCCCGCCTCCACACCCTCTCCCCTGCCCCGCCTCCGCAGATCAGGGGGAAGACGGAACTGTGGAGCGACGACAGAGCTGTTTACATTCCAGCCTTTTCCATGGCCTTCTCTCTGTGTGCGACGGGCCGGGGCAGCTGTTATCGGGACACAACGCTTGCACATACACTGTACACACACGCAACGCTCTCTACCTCTATATACGTCTCTCTCTTTCTCTCTCTCTCCCTCCCTCTCTCCTTCTCTCATTGCCTCTCTGACATCATGCACTGTGTTGTAAATGTTCATCTGCAACACTCGCTCTCTTTCTCCCCTCTATCTCTCTCTGTCTCTCTCTGTCTCTCTCTCTCTGTCTCTTTCTCTCTCCCTCCTTCTCTCATTGCCTCTCTGACATCATGCACTGTGTTGTAAATGTTCATCTGCGACACTCGCGCTCTCTCTCACTCTCTCTCGGTCTGTCTCTCTCTCTCTCTCTCCCTCCCTCCCCCTCCCCCCTCTCTCCTGCTGACCTCTCAACAGTGACCACACACAGACGGTTTGTTCAAAGAAAGCCATGATTGTATCACCTCTGTGTTTGTTTGCTATGTTCTTCGTCCCCCCCCCCCCCCCCCCCCCCCCGTCGAGAGAGAAGAAAAGGCTACAGCTCACAGCTCGCACAGAGTTTGACGCCATAATGAGTTGGAACTTTTTCGGAACTGTAAGAAAGCGTCGTCTTGTCGTGGCTTGTTTGTGCCACAGAACTGCCACGATGGAGCCTTGTCTCGCCCAGCGGAGAGAGAAAATGGACAATTAGACTGAATGGATTTCTGTGCAAATTGGTTTTTATACCAGTGGAGCTCTTATATGTTTTTTATTTTGTATTATTGGGTTGGGGGGGGGGGGGGGGGGGGGGGGGGGGTGGTGACGATCAGTCCTGTATGAGGGCTCTTATTTTTCTGCCCTTGTTGGATCTTTATTATCATCAAAGCGTTTTATATCGATTGTGAAAACTATGAACACAGCAGTTTGCCAGTTAAGATGCTGTGACGGCCACATACAGTATATAACGTGTATATATCAAACGGGGACCAAAGAACTGCCATCAGAAAGCGAGCCTGCCAAAGCGTGAGCGATAGTCCAACAGCAGATCTTAATGCACTGGCCCCCCCCCACAGTGGAACACTAGCCCCCCCCCCACAGTGGAACACTACAGGCTAATGATCATCAGACCGTAAATACCTTGAGATAGATCGGGGAAACATCGAGGGAGCAGTGGCCATCGACGCCTGGCCCCTAAGTACTTCCTAGTTGTTTTGTTATCATTTTTCCATTTGATTAATATTTAATGACTCATTCTTTTAATAAAAAATGGCAGGCTGTGCCATAATTAATGTCTTATCACAGATGTGTCGTGTGCTAATTTGTGGGGGCGTGTGTTTGTGAGTGTGGATGTGTGTGTGCACGTATTTATAAGTGTGGATGTGTGTGTGTGCACGTGTTTATATGTGGATGTGTGTGTGTGCACGTGTTTATATGTGTGTGTGTGTGTGTGCACGTGTTTATATGTGTGGATGTGTGTGTGCACGTGTTTATATGTGTGGATGTGTGTGTGTGCACGTGTTTATATGTGTGGATGTGTGTGTGCACGTGTTTATATGTGTGGATGTGTGTGTGCACGTGTTTATATGTGTGTGTGTGTGTTCGTGTTTATATGTGTGGATGTGTGTGTGCACGTGTTTATATGTGTGGATGTGTGTGTGTGCACGTGTTTATATGTGTGTGTGTGTGTGTTCGTGTTTATATGTGTTGATGTGTGTGTTCGTGTTTATATGTGTGTGTGTGTGTGTGCACGTGTTTATATATGTGGATGTGTGTGTGTGCACGTGTTTATATGTGTGTGTGTGTGTGCACGTGTTTATATGTGTGGATGTGTGTGTGTGCACGTGTTTATATGTGTGTGTGCACGTGTTTATATGTGTGTGTGTGTGTGCACGTGTTTATATGTGTGGATGTGTGTGTGCACGTGTTTATATGTGTTGATGTGTGTGTGCACGTGTTTATATGTGTGGATGTGTGTGTGCACGTGTTTATATGTGGATGTGTGTGTGTGCACGTGTTTATATGTGTGTGTGCACGTGTTTATATGTGTGTGTGCACGTGTTTATATGTGTGGATGTGTGTGTGCACGTGTTTATATGTGTTGATGTGTGTGTGCACGTGTTTATATGTGTGGATGTGTGTGTGCACGTGTTTATATGTGGATGTGTGTGTGTGCACGTGTTTATATGTGTGTGTGCACGTGTTTATATGTGTGTGTGTGTGTGCACGTGTTTATATGTGTGGATGTGTGTGTGCACGTGTTTATATGTGTTGATGTGTGTGTGCACGTGTTTATATGTGTGGATGTGTGTGTGCACGTGTTTATATGTGGATGTGTGTGTGTGCACGTGTTTATATGTGTGTGTGCACGTGTTTATATGTGTGGATGTGTGTGTGCACGTGCACGTGTTTACAGTATATGCGTGGCTTGGCACCTGTGGAAAAAGTCTAGGCGACGGCTGTGTTTGTGTCGTGCAGGGAAGAGAAAGAAGAGTGTTCTGCAGTTTAAACAGCAGTCAGGCAGCAACGTTTAACCCTTTCACTGCCACTACCAAATGGTTAACCCGTTCACTGCAACAATACAGAAGGTTAACGATTTCACTGCCACACAACAAAGGGTTAACCCTTTCACTACCACACTACAGAATGTTAACCCTTTCACTACCGGCAAACGTCTGTAGTGTGGTAGTGAAAGGGTTAACCTGTAGTGTGGTAGTGAAGGGGTTAACCTGTAGTGTGGTAGTGAAAGGGTTAACCTGTAGTGTGGTAGTGAAAGGGTTAACTCAATGAGCTGAAGGACTCCGCTGACCTGAGCACATGCTGGCTTATGTGAACAGAGGTGGATAAATTGGCTGATTTATGCTTTTACTTAACCCCTTTAAGTATAATTAATATGCGTTCTACACCTGGGTCTCATAGAACATATTACCAAACATACCATTGTTGTTGTGAGAATAGAGAAATCAATCCATATACTTTCCTCTATTCTACCCATGTATTTCTCATCTCTTAAGGAACACGGCAACATTATGGGAAATGCGCTTACCATCTTCTCCAGAGTCAGACAAGAAGATAGATACCAATGTCCTCTCTGTGTGTTCAGGCCTAACAAAAATAATAGTTGGTTTCAGGTTGGTTGTCAGTTTGGCCATGGGTAGGTAGGGAATTTTTTTTTATTTTTTTTTTTTTTATTCTTTCCCACGGCGACTATGGATAGGGAATTTCTTTATTTAATTAACCCTTTCACTGCCACACGACAGAAGGTTAGCCCTTTACTATCACACAACCGACGGCGATGCTCCATCATTAGCATCATTAGCTCCGCGGATGCGGAGCTAATGATGCTAATGATGGAGCATCGCCGTCGGTTGTGTGATAGTAAAGGGCTAACCTTCTGTATTGTCACAGTGAAAGGGTTAACCGGCTGTCGTGTGGCAGTGAAAGGGTTAAAATGTTCACAACAACATGGATGCATGTACTCTGCCAGCATGTTTAATATCCATAATACTAAATGTTTGACTAAGATTTCTATGAAACTTTATTCTAAAAAAAAAAAACTGATTTTTTTTTTTTTAATATATAATTTCTTTTTAAAACTCATAAAATATATTGGGTCGCACCTAAATCGGCAGGGTCGGTCGGCAACCTGAAACCAACCATTATTTTTGTTAGGCCTCAGTAGAAAGTGATCTGCTTTCTGCCTAGCACAAATTGATGGAAGCGGATACGGACCAGCTAGCCTAGCACAAATTGATGGAAGCGGATACGGACCAGCTAGCCTAGCACAAATTGATGGAAGCGGATACGGACCAGCTAGCCCAGCTATTGGCCAGCCAAAAACAACCGTCGGTAGTGTGATAGTAAAGGGTTAACCTTCTGTAGTGTGGCAGTGAAAGGGTTAACCATGACCGATTAACGGATAACACTGGTATGATTTGTGTATTCTTCTTGCCAATATTGCAGATGAAAATTCTAAACCATCTGCTTCTTTCCTCCCAGTCACCAGGTGGGCTGCGCTCTGTCTGACTTATATCTAGAAACTTTCCATCCAGTTAAGTGACCGAGACAGATTTCTACAGATGATAAAAGTATAGAATGTAAGCTTTCAAATGATGTGTCATACATTGAAATAATTATGTCTTCAAAAGATATTTTAAGAAGATATGTTTTTTTGTTATCTAGTTAAACCTCAAGTTTCAGAGCAGAGAAAAACTGAAAATCCAATCTAAAGTTTGGCTGCATTTTTCAGAGTCAGTCAGGTACCGTTTTTAACTTTTTGGAGATACTAGCTGTTATAGTAAATATGTTCTTAAAGGGGAACTATCTTATAACTGGCCTTTTTCAGCATTGTTTCCTGGCTATGTGGACTTATATTAATAGGATCTATGTCTCTAATTCTCATATTGGCGCATTCTTCCAATTCTCCTCTCACAATATTCACCCTCACTGAACTGAGTCATCTGAAAATGTGCATATCTGTGATGTCAGAGATTTCTCAGCTGCATAATAATGTGGCAGTTGGTGTGGCAGTTGGCACCAGGCCACACAGTGGTTGGAGCCCAGCCTCAAAACGGCTTAAGATCTTGAGGTAGAAAAATGCTGTTTTTGGGTCATTGATCAGAAATACAAAACAATAATTTTTTTGGAAAAAAAAAACGTACAGAGGTGTTCCATAGACTCACAGGAATTGTGTAAACGTGCCCAAATAGTGAAAGAAATAGTAAAATAGTTCCCCTTTAAACATTCAAACTGCTGATAATATGGGGGAAAAAAACATTTCCTTCATTTTCTCGCGATCTGACTTCCAGACATGCTTCTTACCGCTGGGCCCCGGTCACATTTTGGTCACTACCATCATAGTAATAAACAAGAAATTAGGGAAATGCCCTGCTTCTTTTCCCCTCGAGAGATGACATCTGAAAAAAATACACTTTACACTAAGCACTGGGGTCCGTTGCATTCTCCTTTGTGTCAGCTGGTCTGGCCTGGAGCTCTGTGAGCCGAGGGCACAGGACCGTGGGCTGCCACTGTTCTGTGCACATGTAACCCGATGGTTTAGCTTGCGTTGTGTTCTGGTGTACTGTCAAGAATCAGGCCGGACTGGATCTCAGGTTGTTTATTCACCCTCTGTGAAAACCCAAATACACACAGGCATCAATGTCTGGTCTTATCCTTTTTGGCCACAAGATGGCGCCTTGGTTCTCTTAACAACCAGAGAGAAACTCTCATTTTAATTCACATTGAAATAGCAATTGGAGTTTATAATACACTAACTCAATACCAAAAATAATACAATATGGGTCACTCATCCATCTGTTAAAACAGATACAAAATAATACAATATGCCAATAATAAGATTGACTCATTACCTATTAAACAAATACATTAAAATAATAAACAAAACCACTGATAAGATTCAATCTTTACCTGTGAAAACCCAAATACACACAGGCATCAATGTCTGGTCTTATCCTTTTTGGCCACAAGATGGCGCCTTGGTTCTTAGATTGTAATGGGAAGACATAATAACGTCAGGGTTTGAAGCCTACTCAATGTGTTACACAGAAAAGATCGTCACTTCTAAATAACTCGACAGAAAGTGCACAAAAGTTACTCTTCACCATAGATAGTTAATGTATATAATCTGGTTCATTGACCAGCAACTTGTCCATACATTTACACCACAATAATGCTCTTTTAACCCAAAGATATGTCTAGCACCACAGAGCAGTCCTTACCTCTTAACAACCAGAGAGAAACTGGCGCCAGAGGGAAGCACGCTCAGAAATGAAAGACGCAAGGGGAAATACGTCACTTCGGCAGGAAGTGACGATGTTTCAAAACAAAAGACTTTTGATAATAAATTAATAATAATAAACAAAACAATGAAAAAAGGGTGTTTTGGCGAAATTCACAAGAGGGACATATTAACCTGTTACACACATGTGAAAGAAAGTCAGACATTCCTGCCCTACTGTGAGCTGTCTGTGTTCCTTATTAAGGGAGTCTGGGAGCAAAAACCTCTGATGTTTCCGCAGCTTTATGTCCTTGTTAAGAGAGATCCCCCCCCCCCACGCAAGAAATACCAAAGGGAAGCTAGAGGCCACCCATGTACTGCACATATTGTAAAAGTAAGCACACAAGCAAACACAATGTGCTTATAATGGCATACACACACACATACACTATCGATGCTCTGACATATCAGTTTAAAGGAAAGGGAAATTTTCTTATTTGCCATCTACCCTGGAGTTAGACAAGCAGATATATACCCTTTTCTTCTCTGTGCATGCATTAGGCTTATGCATTAGGCTTAGGGAACAGCCTCTCTGTTAGCCTAGCTTAGCATCATTCACTGGAAGTAGGTGTGCCAGTGTAGCCTAGTTCCCAACAGTCACGAAATACACTCCAAAACGTTCCTGTGTATGTACCACGTGGACGTTGGAGTTGTATTTGGAGTGTATTTCGTGACTGTTGGGAACTAGGCTACACTGGCACACCTACTTCCAGTGAATGACGCTAAGCTAGGCTAACGGTGCGGCTGTTCCCTAAGCCTAATGCATGCACAGAGAAGAAAAGGGTATCTATCTGCTTGTCTAACTCCAGGGTAGATGGTTAATAAGCAAATTTCCCAAAAAGTCGGCATGTTTAAGTGCGTCATGCACTCACTCACTCATGCACCTATGCTTGATCCTTCCAAAGGTTAATTTCTGTTTTCATATCCACGTTGTGTCATATTCCCTGGGAATACAATGCGGTATAAGGTCTCTCCTCTGTGAAAGTGGCAAGCGTGCTTTGAGTGTGTACTGTCTTGTGAGCCCACTGGACCCAAAGGCAGCGGTTCCAGTTGATGAGATAGTCTGGGAGTCTTCACCTTAGGGCCCCCCTCTCACTACAACTACAGCTCATTGAGTTAATTGGCCACATCATTTTATCTCAAGACAGATTCACCTTAAACTCATCTCCACCTTCGCCTGCAGACACACAGGGGCTACAATGCAGACAGTGATTGCCACCGGGGTGCCAGGCCCTGCAATCATAGCATTTCAAATTCCAAGCCATAATATGTGGAATTGAGAGGGGAGCGCTGAAATGTTTATTGCAGGGGAATTCTGACTTGAGAGCATGGGGGTTGTTTGACGTAGGGAGCTGTTCAGAGGTGGTGATATAATGTGAATTATTCAGTCGTACATACGAGTGAAAGAAAAGCCGCCATTCAAGCTTGAGAGATACACGTAGTTCTGTGTCTGTGAATAATTAGTCACCCTAGTCACCCTTTAACCCTTTCACTACCACACTACAGAAGGTTAACCCTTTCACTACCACACTACAGACGGTTACCATCTGTAGTGTGTTAGTGAAAGGGTTAACCTTTTGTCGTGTGGCAGTGAAAGGATTAACTATTTGGTAGTGAAAGGGTTAAAGGATAATGCTTGTTTTAAGAATTCATATTATGTTGTTCCTGTGCCCCGGGATAGTTCAGGCAGTATTCGTGAACACGCACCACTCTCTCCTGAAGGTAGACATCAGAGAGAACCCTCCAATCTGGGCTAAATCTGGGGCTGCTCCATACACAATAAATGTGGCTCACAAATTCACAGATTCATGTTTTAATAATACAGGTCTGAACCAGGATTTCTCCATGATTTCAAGAGTGACGTAAAAGTTTCATGAATTCTGATGACTGTTCAGACAGGTCACGTTGCAAAAAATCTGATCTGTATCTGATTTAGGAACCACATTATGAAATTGGTCCAAATCAGAATTGAAAAGATCCAATACTATGTGATTTGTGCTGTTCACACTGTTGTGAAAAAAACTGATCTGAGTCACATATGAGCAAAAAAATACCTGCAGTCTGAATGTAGAGGCAGAAGCTGGGTAGACTACAGAGTGAAGACAACAAAAGAGACTCTTGGCAGGCATCTTGAGGAGAAAAGTGTTTATGTGTAGAACTGTTTGCACCAGAAGTTGCATGAAGAAAATTACCCCTTTATTGTTTCACCTCTTGAGAGTCTCCTCATACTTCTCAGTGCTCGCTGTGAGCTAATGAGACACAACGGCAATGGCAGCGACACACGTTCATGAGATTGAACGTTAATGTAATTATTTGGCTTAATTACGGCGAGTACACGACTTGTCAAAATGAGATTAATCAATTTGGATTGTGAGCAGATTACACACGTAGGGTTGTGTCGACGAATGGTATTTTTGGAAGCGACATGCTTTCTTTAGTGGTGAGGGATGGCTCCATAATTAATCAAGCATAAACAACAGCAGGGCAAATTATGAGATTGATACGGGAGGTAGGAGGATATACTCTGAACATATGACTGCTTCAAGAACCTGTGTTTATATCGCTACCTTTCTCATAAAGTGCTCTTCTGAATTATATGAATGTGGAAGTATGTACTGTACAAACTACGATTTGTTCTCAGTTACCTGTTAGTCAAAAAGTCGTTGGGGGGGGGGGGGGGGGGGGGGGGGTCAAGGTATTTTTAATGGGAATTGCATCCATATCTTTTATAATGAGGCCCATATGACACATCATCATAACATGCAGGTTTCCATGATAGTCCTTGTAATAAATAGACCTAGAGGCACCACCATCAATCTCTCTCTCTCTCACACACACCTTACTGAAAAAATTCTCTCTCTCTCGCTCTCTCTCTATCTCTCTCTCTCTTTCTCTCTCTCTCTATCTCTCTCTCTCTCTCTCTCTCTCTCTCTCTCTCTCTCTCTCTCTCTCACACACCTTACTGAAAACAGTCTCTGGCTCACGACAGCCAGACACATTGCCGTTGGTGTTTCACAAAGACCTGTTCGCAGACGACGTCACGACAAATATGCGCGCGCAGACCCGAAGCAGAAAGGAGCGTAAACCTGGTCAGAACAACGGGGCAGATTATAATATATTTGCATTTGTTAGCCATGCTAGCGATCTAAACAATTAATCCATGCCAAAGCTAAGGTAAAAGGTGAAAGACTCACACTTACAGCCATGCTGATTTGGCTAAATTACATGCAGCCATTTTCGTTTGAAACTACTTTTAGTCAGGGGAGTGCCATGGTTTCTCCATAGAGCCCTGTTGTACTTTTTTGGCGCATCAGCTCAATTCTACCCCATACACACTTTCGGCCGTAGTGCTTTACCAGTCTTTATCTCACGGAGGAGATACAACTGGGAACGAGGTTATGCAGGTCCGAGGTAACTTGGTCACGTGACTCAGTTGGTATTGCTGATTGGCTCGAACACGTTATATCTCATTACTGGCTATCGCGTCTCGCTATGCCATATTGAGATAACCTCTTATCTCCACGCACCTAGAGTGCACGCGAAACAAACAAATGCACCCACTTGCACGTGACCACACCACTCCCATGCGTCTCCCTATATGACGCCGGAAATGGTCACGCTCACCCTTCCTCATTTCGTTTCCAAAATGCGGAAGTAGCAGTGCACTTTGTGAACTGGTTGTTATGAAGCGTAAGGAGAAATTACACAATGTTGGGTGTTCGCCAGAAGTTCACCAGCCCCCGGAACCTTCTCGGCACATCCTAACAGCGCAGCGGTCCTGTCCTGGGTTTTCCTCGTCTCGTGACAGCAAACCGAGGGACGTCACGCGACGGTTAGTGTGACGGATCATACTGGGTCTGCGTTGTGTTTGATGTTAAATGAGAATGTCCCGAGGGGGAGTCGAACAGGGGGCTCCCGCGTCCGCGGGCGGCGACACAGGCCGCTGCACTAAGAAGTGAATTAACTCCTAACTACCGTACCTATGCGTCTGTTAACCCTGTTATGGGGAAGTGAGTTTAATTTACCAGCCTGCACTGCCACAGTCACTCGTCAACACACCTGTTTCCGTGACTGTGGACATACCCACGGGCTTCCCCGTTACACTCACCTCCCTAAACTCACGCCCCTCAGGACATCCGGGTCACGGCACCACTGTGACAGATCATACTGGGTCTGCGTTGTGTTTTATGTTAAATGAGAATGTCCCGAGGGGGAGTCGAATAGGGGGCTCCCGCGTCCGCGGGCAACGACACAGGCCGCTACACTAAGAAGTGAATTCACTCCTAACTACCGTACCTATGCGTCTGTTAACCCTGTTATGGGGAAGTGAGTTTAATTTACCAGCCCGCACTGCCACAGTCACTCGTCAACACACCTGTTTCCGTGACTGTGGACATACCCACAGGCTTCCCCGTTACATTAGCAGTCGAGCTAAGTCGCGCACAGGTAGGGCCTGCGCTAGCAGGCGTTGGTACTGGCATGGGTAATACTCCTCGGTGTCTCGTGAGACAGCCGGGTGATGTATTGACGCGGGGGGCGGGATATTTGGATGAACATGGTCTTCATGACACACTGTTTGATGTTTTTCCAAGTATCCTAGTGCGCGCAGCTAATGCTAATGCTAAGATGTTTGGGGCTCCGTTCCATGTACCCCGCAGGGGTTGTCACCACTTTTCCCTCCTCTTAACCGTTTCATTGCTGAAGGTCAATCGGTGTCTGATGTTGAGGGTTTTGCTGAGGCTTTTTTACCCTTTACACGGGTGGATGGGCTGACGACGGGGCTCAGGACAGGTGTGCCGTGCTTGGAGAAGCAGGTAGCATCGGTCCTTTGCCCCGGCATGGTTGAACGGTATCCCACCCGGAAGCTGACACCGGAGGGCGAGTCGGCCCGGCAGGTGGCTGAGTGGGCTGATGAAGCTTATATCGCCGCAGGACGGAATTTAGCAGCAACCAATAACATTGCTCAATTGGCTGCTTTTCTGTCCAAAATGGTGTCGGGTGGTGGGGCCTTAGGGCCAGCCGATGTCAAAAACATCGCACGGATTTTTGAGGTTATACAGCTTTTGACTCAGCCGCAAGCTATAACCGCAGGGAGGGCTAGGATGCTGTCAACACTTGTTCACAGGCATCTTTGGTTGGAGCAATCTCCCCTTGAGGAGGAGAGGAGACTTCCCCTTCTCAGGGCTCCCCTCTCCGGAGATGGACTTTTTGGTCTGTCCGCAGGGGCGTGGGCGGTATTTGACCTGGGCTCCACACCGCCCCACACCACGCAGCCAGAGGTGAGAGCACGGCCTCGCAGGCAGCTGCGGCGAGGCCCCCGGCCAGCGGCCATGTTTCCCCCACCTGAGATACCCTGGGCACAAAGAAAACAGGTAATCACAAGGCCGACAGCCTCGGCGGCCGAGGGATCGGCTACATTAGATGAGCACGCCCTAAAAAACCGTTGCCATCTAGCTGTGTCTAGCACGCTTTCCGGTTACTCCCCCCCGCTACGCTACGGGACACAGGGCTCTGATTTGTCCCCTTTGGCTGCGGGCCACGGCATTCCAGTGAAGCGCAAGCGGCCTCACGTTTTGCTTCTCATGGTGACAGGGGCTGACACCCAGTTGCTAGCTAGGCCTGGGTCTGTCTATGAGAATGCTGTGCTGTCAAGCGGCTCCCACACCACACGTCCTGCGTCTGTGTTTGGTGAGCCTGGTGTTGTATCTGTCGACGGAGCAGGGCTCCCTGTATCTAAACATTTTGTCAGATGGGGAACTCTAGGCCCAGGAGGTCGCAGCGTGGGTTCCCCCAGCCCTGCCCTCGCCAGGCCGGGTATTAGGCTAGTGCCTCCCCCGACCGGAAGACCGGCGGTGGTCAGTCAGGCACGCGTAATTTGGGTGGTAGTAATATCACTACAGGGCTACGGTGTGTAGGGACTCACACTATCGGGCAGCGTGGGGACCACACACCTTGCATGTCCAGCTGCAGAGCAGGCTGTCCTCAGCAGTCTATGCCGGGAAGATGCTCAGTGGGGGAGCCTATGTCACCAGGGGTGATGGCCGCTCTCCCCGTACCAGGCCGGCCCTTTCTGTCGGGGTCCCCCCTTGGGTGCGATTGCCTCGTTGGTAGAGTCAGGGTGCGATATCCCGGCTCCGCGAGACACCATGCTCATGCGGTTAGCGAGTACAGGGTTGGCAACGCACAGCGGGTGGGACCGGGCCACCTATCTACGGTTCCTGGCAGACCAGCGGCAGTCGGCTGCGGGTGCGCTTTGGGATTATCATCACGTACAGGAGTGACATGGATGGAGAGAACGCTGAGGCGGGGGCTTGTGTTGCAGTTTGCACAACCCCACCCTCCGTTTTTGGGTTTGGTACAGACCCTTTTGTCAGGGTCCGCAGCAGTGACAGTTCTGGCTGACGAGATCCAATCTCTATTGGTGAAGCAGGCCATCGTTTTTTGGTCCCAAGGGAGGACGTGATGTGTGGCGTTTACTCCCGGTATTTTCTGGTGCCCAAGAAATCGGGAGGTGACAGACCTATATTGGACCTGTCCGCGTTCAATCGGCTGATTGTGGCGAGACGGTTCAGAATGTTGACCGTCAAACACCTGTGCTGTCAGAGTGGGGGACTGGTTCACCTCCATAGACCTGAAGGATGCGTACTTTCACATCCCGATCTTCCCTCCTCACAGGAAATTCCTTCGCTTCCTCTTTCAGGGCATAGCATACGAATACCAGAGGCTGCCGTTCGGCTACTCTCTGGCCCCTCGCACATTCACCAAGTGCGTGGAGACTGCGCTGGGACCTCTGCGTCGTCAGGGGATACGGATTCTATTCTACCTCGACGACTTTCTGCTCCTCAGCCGGTCAGAGGAGATCGCCAGGTCTCATACCAGGCTGGTGGTGGAATTCCTCACCAGTCTGGGTTTTGCTGTGAACTGGGAGAAGAGTACTCCTCTTCCCAGTCAACAGGTGGAGTACTTGGGCTTGGTTCTAAGCTCAAGGCCCATGAGGGCAACCCTCTCAGAGCGGCGGAGAGAGGATATTCTCTGCGCGCTCAGGAGGTTCTGTCCTGGCAGGACGGTTACGGCGCTGTCCGTGATGCGCCTGCTTGGTATGATGGCATCTGCTCAACCTGTGGTCCCTCTTGGCCTCCTCTTCATGAGGAGGATACAGAGGTGGTTTTTCAGTATGAAAATAGACCCGGTGAGAGGCAAGTGGAAGCGACTGAAGGTTCCCGTGTCAGTACTGGGGGATCTCGACCACTGGGGGAGGCCTGGTGCCCTCACCAGCGGGATCCCCATGGGCAGCAGGCTATCACACGTCACAGTCTTCACGGGATGGGGGGGGGGGCGTGTCGGGCCGACGCAGTAGGGGGCAGCTGGCAAGACCATGCTGCCCGATCTGCGCTACATATCAATGTGTTGGAATTGAAGGCAGTCCTTCTGGTCCTCAAGCAGCTCGGCCACCTGGTGGTGGGCGAGCATGTGTTGATCAGGACGCGTGAACACTTAAGGCAACACACTTGTGCTTCCGCATTGCTCTGATTGGCCAGCGCTCTCCCTTTGTGACGCGTCACTCATTGCAGGCTCTCCAGAAAAACACAAAGCTGCCATCTTTAATGTGTCACATAGGTCGCATAGGTAATATTAATAGGTTGCTGCGGCATTATGCATTCGTAATCCCCCCTACATAATAACCACGCAGGTTAATCAAGCAACGCTCGCACAATACCTAGCTTAATAAGTAGGCAATTGGCACAAGTGTAAATTATACATTCGTCACTCAGTTTTAACATCGACGGTTAGCTCAACTTGTTCGTCAGCTTGCTGTGGAGCCTATGGTCAGTTGGTGACAAGTTCTAATCACTTACATTTTTTTATTTTCTTTTTTTTACGTTTAATTAATTTATCATCTCTCTATATAAACGTAACTAGCTATTCATATCAATCGAAATAACGTTCATCTCCGCGAGCCTTCAGAGCTGCTCTTATTTGTAAATAGAAGAAAAAGGAGTTTTTCATTGTTCAAGAGTGGATATGTTGCAGAAAAAGAATTGAAGTGATTCGAACTTGTCACTGTGGGATATTTGTGGATATCCTGATGAAGAATGTCTCAGTCAACCGAGGCTTGGATAATAACAAGGTTTATTAACCAAACAGATAGAATACATAGAGAGAATGGCTGAGGCTCTCGCCCCAGGTGATCAGCTGAAATTACCCAGGTAAGAAGCCTGGATAGATCTCAAGAGGAGATCTATATAGTTAACAGGGGGGGTGTGGTCCCATTTGATAGGTCAGATGGGGGGGGGGGGGGTACAGGTAATGGGGACACAGGGGAGGGGAGTGTCTTATTCCACAGAGAGGGGGGGGGGCACAGGTAAGGGGATATAGGGGAGGGGACTATATTTACATGAGAACATACATATTATACCACAATACTCACTTTTCTTTCTTATAATGTGGGTGAGATTAATGTATAATATACCAGGATTGTTTGGAACAGGTAAAAGTGAAAATAGAAAACAATTAAAATAGTTAAAAATAGAATTATTTACATACATGATTCATGACATGATCGACTGGACTGCGGTCTGTGTTATTTTGATATCAGAGATGTGGGAATAGATATCACCCTTTTCTTTTATTAATCGCTCAAAATACCTATATCAATGAGTGGTCCTCATCTCTGATATCAAACAACAATTAACATAATCATTTGAAGCTATCGCTGTGCAAATATCTTGGCATACCTTCAGTCGTTCATGTCGTGATTCTGGGGAGCTAATGTGATCGTTGTGCATACAGGCATCGTAATAAACCAATTAAATACATGCACTGTCTGTGTGGTCAGAGTGCACAGGGTAAAAAAACAAAATTGTGTTCATAATTATTAGGAATCGGATTTACACATAAGGCTAATGTGTACAAAAACATTTTAACAACCGTTAACCTGGTGGTTAATAAAACTAACATGATTGATTATGGGAAACTGTTCACAAATATATATATATTTTTGCACATTTTGTGATGATTCTTGATGAAATTACTTAGGATCCAGTTGTATTTAATCTGAGTTTGAGTGTCACTTTCATCTGTGATTGCCTCAGCTTTGTTGGTCTTTACTTAGAATCAGGCAATTTTCTCCATTTCTTCTCTATAAATGAGGAGATAAAACGTCTTATGCATCGCTTCTGTATGTAATTCTAGTGCATATACTATCAATGGTTCACCATACAGGTGCAAAACAACGTTACATGTCCTCTTCTATGAGAGAATAAAACAACTGATTCTTTCTTGTCTGACAATACAATTTTGTAATCTAAGTAATTCTTATGTGATGTAATGTGATCATGTGGTCACTTCTTCCTTCAGCAATACATTTTAGCTCATTATTACTAACCATTGTTAATGCTTTCTCATTGATTTCTTTTCATCACATCCCTAGTTCATCGTTTTGCAGATACATACAATTGTGTGAAAAGTTTCCTGCTTGTAAAGGTATTAATCTGAATGATGTTGCGTCGTTGTTGACAAGGTGTTCTCTGTCGGTCGTGTGGCAGGGCCAAACAGTAACACATAAAAATTAAATAAATACATACAATAGACATTACCTTAGTGGCTAATGTGTCAAAATAAAATTGAAAACCGTTAACCTAGTGGTTAATATAAAAGGTGATTATGATAATCGTTATGCATTGTTCTGTGGTCAAAACAAACTTGGTGTCTTGGAACAATCCAACTGGTTCTGCCCTGTTTAACAATACCATTTTGCAATGTGTCTCTGTGATCATTTCTCATTGTCATTATAAAATTACAGTTCTTGTTTGTGAATCTGACAGTTGCTGTGAAGTGTTGATCATCTGTTCTCGGTCGGGGATGTGTCCTTCTGTGGTGACCTGCTGTGTGTTGAACGTATCGTACATTCAGTTGATGTTTCTGTGAGCCTGTCGTGTGGCAGTAAGACAGTAAAAAGTAAATAAATACATAACATTTTTGGACCATGTGTATTCAGAAGTCTCTTGGTCCACATGTCTCATTTGCTATGTGTCTCTTCTTGACGATGCAGTCGGGAATATTCACTAGTCGCCGTCCATTCCCTGTCAAGGGTCACTTGTCTGCGCTGCTCTCCATCACCACCACATGTCTGCCACTTGGTCACGCTTGGCCCCCATCAGGCCCAGAGACATGGTGGTCAGGGCGTTTTTGAATGTGTTGTGCTGGTTTCGCTGTCCTCTCCTCGTCATTGCGGTACCACTTGATGGAGGGCGAGGGCCCGCCGGTGTAGTGGCTAGTCAGTAGGACGCTCTTTCTCACACGGATGACAATCTTGTCATGGGAATCCACCTTGATGGTCGGGGACTTCAGTTCCCGTTTGCAGGTGATGGGTTTGTTTCTTCAGGTGGCGCTTGCGAACGAAACTCTTCCGGCACATGTTGCATTTGTACGGCTTCTCTCCCGAGTGGACCCCCCTCTGGTGCTCCTTCAAGTTAGCCGCGGTTACAAAGCACTTCGCACACTGTGTGCATCGATGGGGCTTGTCCCCTACTACCCCCACGGCGTGGGTCTTCTGGTGTTGCTTGGGGCTGGACGCGGTGGCGAAGCCTTTACGACGGGGCTTGTCCCCGGCCCCCGCGGCGTGGGTCTTCTGGTGCTTCTTCAGATGCCTCCTGCGTACAAAGCTCTTCCTACACTGGGTGCACTTGTACGGCTTGTCATCCGAGTGCATCTTCATGTGTTCTCTGAGAGAGATGGCCGCCGCGAAGCTCTTGCTACACTCGGAGCACTGATGGGGCTTCTCCGGCATCTGGTGAGACTTGAGGTTGAAGGCGTCGATGACGCCCTTGCCGACCATCTCGACCCCGGTGGGGGCGTACGCCTTTTCTTTCGTGTGGATTTTCATGTGCTGCTTGAGGCTGGCCTCCACGGCGAAGCTCTCGCCACAGTGGACACAGATGTACGGGTTGATGTCCTTGTGGATCTCAAAGTGCTGGTGGAGGTCGGCGATGCTGCCAAAGATCTCGCCGCACTCGCTGCACTCCAGGCCGTGGGTCTCGTGGATCACCATCCCGCTGTCCGACTCCACGATCAGCTCCCCGCCGTGGTCCGACAGAGCCACGTTAGACTCCGTCTTGATCTCGGTCTGTCGTGGTCATGCAGTGCCGGGGTGGAGGCCGTCAAAAGGTTGATCTCCTCTTCGTCAGTGTCTCCTTGGTCAGTCTCCTTCGTGGTCCTCTGCTCCACTTTCTTGGGGATGTCTGTGGGCTGGGTTGGATGGTTCTCCCACGGTTGTTGTCGTCGCCTCTGGTTGTGTCCGCAGCTTCGTGGTTCAGGTCACGCGTCGTCTCACTCGTCCTGTCCTTCTCATCAATTCGTGATCTGAGGGTGATAAACACTGCCTTAGAAAACTCCTCACATAAATGATTCAACGCCTTTCTGCTAAAGTGGAAAATCATTTTGGGATTAATTCAATTCATTGTAAATAAAATCACTTAATTGACAATAGGAAATGCAAGCCAATTGCATTAGCAGTGATTCTTTACGTCAAGAAGGTCACATTCACTACAATTTTATCAGATTTTGTATCTAACTAGATCTTACAGCATTAGGCTTTAAATAAAATTTGTAAATGAATGGCCAAAGTTTTGAATCAGATAAAATAGCTCCTTTCTTCATATTCTGATGGTCTTAAATTGAAGTTGATCTTACCTCAGGCCGCGTACGATGGTGTGCTTCTTCAAGATACTTACCTCGCCATGACTTCTCGGTTGTTCTTCACATCTCAGTGTGGCTCATCATAGCATAGCATGGGGAAAAAACATAAAATCTAGGTAGCCAGTTAATTTTGACAATCATTTCTTATCATCTAACCCTAACTAACCTTACTGTCATGCATTTGTCCTAATAAACTAATCTACACTGTAGCACTCAACACTTTGATGACCATTGTTACTCAGCTGATAGAGGTGTGCCTTGCCTGATGTCCTGTCGTACAGAACCTGTGAGTCGCTTTGGATAAAAGTGTCAGCTAAATGATCAATGTTGTTGATATCTTGTACATTTAGATAATTGTGCTGCAATTTTGGTGGTTGATAATTTTGCAGTCATGGAAAGTATTAGTTGTTAAAAGAATAGTCTAAGGAAAGTCATGCATGTTATTGGTTATAAACAGAGAATAGAAGGAGGGGATTGTAAGTAGTTGTTTTCATCATTAATCTTTCATCTCGGGCACTACTCTAATTCATGTGCCTTTTGAAAAGAGATGATGAAAACGACTGGTTAGTTATTGTTAGTATGGGAGTTAGGTAGATTTTCATAACTGCAAATTCATCATCTGTAACTAATTCATGTTAATTAAGTGGTTCTCTGTTGCCATCCACCGCCAGGTGAGTTCATCAAGTCTGTGGTCACGAGTGCAGGCATTTGCATTGCTTTGTCTCCCAAGTGCCCACTCTGAAGAAATTTACATGTGGGTGTTTTGGATGTAGATTTGTTCCAAATGGTCAATCGATTGTCTCTCAGCTCTGCACTGTCTCTCGGTTGACATGCAAATTGTTGGATTTTCTGTCTTTTGTGATACAATTTGGGTGTAGTCATTCACTGTTTTGCATCTCGCCTCAGAGCCAGATCTGTAAATACAAACACATGTTAATTTTCCACTCTTGATATCCTCTTTGACTGTCTGTGTGCTCAACAAACATTAGCTAGATCTCATCCATCCCGTTCTTGGATGTAATGATATTTTATCATTTATCAATCATATCGCATATGTACACAAGCATCATATGAATGTGGACCCACACATTTTGAATCATGTTTAAAATGTCTTACAATGGAAAGGGCTAGTTATCTTTCATTGGTTCTTTAGATAAACACATTAACTCAAGTGAATATAACCTAAACATCTTACTTTTAAACATGATCTATGTTGTTTGTGTTCCAAGTTTTCAACATTGAAAGCTTATAAAGTCTAATCTAACGCTGTTTATGTGGACTACAATTCCTGTACTGCCATATATTGGGAACCGGAAGTGTTTGTTTAGCTCCCATGGTCAGTATGACCGGTACGCCCACAGATGTATTATAATTCTGAAACAGACATTGTAATTAGCTTTATGTGACTTATAATGTGTAAATTAAAGCACATAAACACTCAAGTGATCTGAGATAGTTGTAATTTGCTTTAACTGATAGTTGTGTATATGTACAGTTTCTACGTCAAATGACTCCCTTTTCTTGACTCCTTTTGTATCACAAAAAGTACTGAATTTGCAAATCTGGTATGTCATAAATGTACAGATGTAGCAGTACTGACTATCTGTCTGTCATGTATGTCATAATATGTTCTGATAAATTGAAAATGGGGGACCCTGATGTAAACAACTCTGGTATTGAAAATGGGGGACCCTGATGTAAACAAGACTAAAGTCTCTCTCTGGTCTGCATCCCCTTAACAATTGTGTATTGAGCTGTGCTGTATTGTACCCATTCTGCAATCTGTTAATAAAGTTTTCAATCAATCAATGCATCTATATTTATGATTTTCATACTCACCGGGGACAGCTGTTGTGTTGGGTTGGATCCGTTACGTGTCGTCAGCAACCCGCATCTCGCCACCTCAACTCAACATTTTCCAATAGCAGCGCGCACATACATATACAAATAAAACATATACTACACGTGGATTTCACGCACCCTTGGCCTTGGGTACATTACACTTTACGTTCGCTTATGGATAGTTTAATATAAAATAATAACTTCACGGCGCGCATAGCGTCACGTCATTGCTCCATGCGACGTTCGTGTGTTCTCATTCGCCTCGGAAATAACGCTTTGCAATTCATACAGTATTTTCCACGAGCTCTCAATAGCCTGGAATTCCTATACCAGCGTTTTGTTACCGAATGAACGCGCCTGTGCATATGTGAAACGTAAACAAACTGAAACGATAAAACTATACTTCCCCAAATGGCCGTTCCCGTGGGCCGGTGTTCTGCGGAATCCGGAAATTACTATCCTAGTTTGTTCCCGTGAACTGCACTTCAATGTTATTCTTTGTATAACGGTAACTCGTCTCTCAATGCTCGTCGCGCTATCCGCAGCCGGTTCTTGACTCAATAAAGCAACGCGACGGGTCCTATAATACTTGTGCACATACGAACGAGACTTAAACAGACAAACAAACAATAATACATATAAGTTAACGTGTGTGTATATCTGATTGTATTGGATCGCTGTACGTTTAGTCGCCCAACATCTGTTGCGACAAGGCATTCATACCCTTGATATATAACTACACATCGTTATTAAAATCATAACGACCGAACCTGACTTCGAAATTTACCAGCGATATATTAGATTATATATACCTTTTAATCATACTCTCGGCCTCTTAACCCGCGACTAACGTCCTGTTTAATGTACTTTCCGCGATTGATGTCCCGTTTAATGTACATTTACGTACTCCCGGGACATCGCGTAATCATGTACTAACTAGGACATCGCGTGATCATCTTCCCGCTATCTGTATTGATCAATTGGTTAATTTAATCCAAAATACATCGTTTTCAGGAAATGGAAGAGATTGTGAGCTTAGTTTGAGGTTGAAACAATGAATATTATGACGCTACTCTGGTAATTTCTCGGTCCTAACTTCCCGCCTCTTTGCAAAGGAATCACAGAACGTTTTTAACAGAGTAGCGTTTTCCAAGGATATCACATCATAATAAGCTCACGTATCTTCTTATTTTGTTGCCTATATTTTTAGTCTGCATCAGCTAGACTAGGGGTAGCAATCCAACAACCTGTGTGTGCCTTAGCTTTTGGTCGGCTTCGACCAGGAATAGCACTACAACCTTTGTGCCTAAACTTTTGGGAATAGCACTATAACCCATCCTCTCAGAACCGCCTGATAAAGGACCCAGGTGCACGCGCGCCCTGGTAACGATTCTCAATACAGATCAGATATATTAATGCACATTATTCCTACTCAGCCATGATCTCAATATTTGACAACATTCTGTAATATTCACCTGGCACAGAGAAAAGCGGGAAGATTTTAATTCCTTCCATACATTTTTGGTCGACCATCCTATTATACTCACTTTTCTCTGTATAGTTGAATGATACAGCACGCCGGGAGGACGCAAAAAGTCTGTCACAAGTTCGTAGACGCCAATTGTGGGATATTTGTGGATATCCTGATGAAGAATGTCTCAGTCAACCGAGGCTTGGATAATAACAAGGTTTATTAACCAAACAGATAGAATACATAGAGAGAATGGCTGAGGCTCTCGCCCCAGGTGATCAGCTGAAATTACCCAGGTAAGAAGCCTGGATAGATCTCAAGAGGAGATCTATATAGTTAACAGGGGGGGTGTGGTCCCATTTGATAGGTCAGATGGGGGGGGGGGGGTACAGGTAATGGGGACACAGGGGAGGGGAGTGTCTTATTCCACAGAGAGGGGGGGGGCACAGGTAAGGGGATATAGGGGAGGGGACTATATTTACATGAGAACATACATATTATACCACATCACCAACTGACCATAGGCTCCACAGCAAGCTGACGAACGAGTTGAGCTAACCGTTGATGTTAAAACTGAGTGACGAATGTAGTGGGGAGTGTAAACAGTGATTCAACCCCCCTCAATGTACAGTGATTTAAACCCATAACGTTACGCGAAATAACAGCATATAACATTATGAATAAAACGCGAAATAACAGCATATAACGTTATGTTATATAACGTTCATGAGTGAATCTGGTAGAGTGAATCTGGTAGTTGTTTTGATAAATATGTACATTCCGCCGATTAACATTACATTTCCGCGAGTAGGTCGCTTAACATTACAAGGCTTGCTTGCGTTACAGGCGTGCGGGAGAAAACGAGCGTAGCGTCACGTGGGGTCAGTGGGCCAATCAGAGCAATGCGGAAGCACACGTGAGTTGCCTTAAGTGTTCACGCGATCAGGACGGACAACACGGCGTCAGCGTCGTATATAAACAGACAGGGAGGAGTACTCTCCCTCCGTCTGCGGCGGTCGAGCTCTGGCTATGGGCGTCTGTTACGTATTACTTTCACATGGTGGAGGGATACTTACTGTCTGTGGTGCATATTCACATTGTGGTTAAGTGAGCTGTCACTAATTGGTGGTTTAATTGACACACTGTTTCTTCCTGTTTTTGTTATTAAAATGACCGCCCTTCTAATTCATCACAGGTGTGGTGATGAGGCACCACGCCCTACAAATGCAGTGCAGGGAGCAGTTGTCAAGTCTCCCCCACTTCACAGGAGATGTGTCAGCTCTCCAGCGTCTCACCTGCTCTCACTGTTTTGTTGTACATTCGGCTTGTTCTTTCTTTTTGCCTATAGTTTTGTTATTTAACTTTGGAGTCTGGAACACCCAGCTCCCACTATTTCTGTCCATTTAGTTAGTTGTAAATAAATAGTTATTTTTGATAAACTTTTGTCCAGTGTCCTGTGTCCACCACGTCGCATTCAAGGCCTTGACAAGCCATATTTTAGGCTTGAATGTAACATGGGGGCTCTAGCCGGTCTTCAAACAGGTAAGTATGCTCTTAATTTATAATTTGATTTGACTACTGGTATGCTTTAAAATATTTAGTTTAGTGGACACCACAGGTAGGTAATTTCATTGTTTTCTGGCTGTTGTTAGCCTCCTGTGTACCACATACTCCTGGGGCGGTCAAAGAAGTGATTGGTATATGATCTTTGGCTGGTAGCAGGTGTGGTTGAAGAAAGCTAGGTCTACAGTGCATTAGCTTTCAGTATAGGTAGGTTAGGGGGCCGGGAAATGTAATTAGTGTGTTAGGACCTGATGTAAGTGTTTTTGTTAGATTAGACATGTGGTGGGCCTAGCAGTCCTTCTTTTGACTGCAGTATAGGTTTTAGAAGCTATTTGTGAGTCAAATCAGATTGTATGGAGCACCTGTTTGGATTATTAGAATTTGTTTGTTGAATTTGTTTGAGTGTAACACAAGGGGTTTTGCCTCACTTGGTTTGTTACTGAAGAGCGTTTGTTCCAGTATTTTGGGATAAATGTCTACCACAGGGTTAGTCTTGTGGGTGGTTCATCTCAGCAGAGGCCTGTAGCTAGTGTCCAGTAGCAGTGTCTGCTGTAATTATCTAGTATAGGATCTGTGTATGGTTAGTAGTGATTCTCTAGTATAGGATCTGTATGCATTATTGAGCTTGACCTTTTTGATCCAGTATGTGTTGTGCCGTGTGTCTTAAATACAGTGTGATTTGTTTTGCGTGCTAACATAAAATGCCGTGTTTTTGAACTACTGCTTGTGAGTTTAATTGCGTGCTGTGTTATGCCGTGTATCTTCAATCACTGTCATTTAATTACGTGCTACACCTTTTTGTGGATACAGGGAAATTGGAGTTTGAACCCCAGGTCGTAGGAACGGTGGGTGAGTTGCTTGTGTTTTGGGTACTGAACTATGTCCCTTGTTGTGGATTAATTGTAGTATTGCCTTGTACTGGTAATTAATTAATTGGTTGATTAATTACTTAATTAGTAATTAATATTGTTGTATTCATTTGTTGTCGTTTACTGAGGATAATAGACAATGACGTTGGACATTGATGACTTTGTTGCAGAGCCAACACTGGCTAAGGTAAAAAAAAATTCAAAGGATGAGTTGCTACAGGTAGCATCAAGGTTTTCAATAGACCTCGATGCAGGCCAGAAGAAGGAGAACTTGGTAGGTCAATTAATTGAGGAACTGAGTACACTGAAGGTTTTTGGTGTGGCTGCAGGTAGAACTCTGGAGGAGGAGGGAGAATGCTTTGAGCTACCGCGTGGGCGAGATGTGGAGCTTAGGACAGCGCGTGAGCTTGCAGCTGTTAACAAGGCAGACCGTGAGGACCTTGAAGCTAGTGAGATAAGGAGAGCAGCTGCAGCCAGAGCAGAACGTGAGGCCCAGGAAGCTGCTGGGGTGAGAAGAACAGCTGCTGCCCAGGCCCAGGAAGCTATTGAGGTGGCACAGGAGGTACGCGCCCAGGCAGCATATGACCGGGAGATGGCGATGCGTAATGCGGGTGGTGCTGGTGCTATACATGTGCATCGGGAGCCGGGTTTTGATATGGCTAGGCAGAAAAGCATGGTTCCGTTTTTTTTGGAAAGGGACGTCGATAGTTTTTTTTTATTATTTGAGGACATAGCTGGCAGTTGCGGCTGGCCAGCAGATAAATGGACTATCCTCATGCAGAGTGCTTTGCGCGGTAAGGCACAGATCGTGTATGCGTCGATGTATCCTGATAATAAGGATTATGCTTTGGTGAAACAGGCTATCCTTAAAGCCTATGAATTGGTCCCTGAGGCTTACCGCCAGAAATTTCGCAATTTGAGGAAACAGAACTCTCAGTCTTTTGTGGAGTTTGTGAGGGAAAAGCGGTTGCTTTTTGATCGGTGGTGTGCAGCGGAAAAGGTCACCACAGTGGAGGAGATTAGGGACCTAATCTTATTAGAGGAATTCAAGGTATATGGCGTTTCTGAGAATATTGCCATGTACTTAAATGAGAGGAAAGTCAGGACCTGTTCAGCAGCAGCGGTCCTGGCTGATGAGTATGTTTTGACCCACAGGACGTCTTTTGAGAGACAGCATTATCCTGTGCATGATGAGGGGAGGCCAAAATGGACTCCTAATAGGCCTGCAGGGTCCAGTGCTGGGGGTAGTGGTAAGTTTAATGGGGCATGGGGAAGCGATGATGCCCGGAAGTGCCAGAATTTTGGGAGTGCAGGACATGTGATGGGAAATTGTTATCGTTTGCACCCAGAAAAGCGCCCGTCTAACCCACCCAGACCAGTGATGTTGATAAATACACCTGTACGTAACCCTGTTCTGTCTCCACTAGATGGCAAAGGAGTGGATGACCTTTACACACCTTTCAGGAGTAGAGGGTTTGTTTCATTGACAGAGGGGGGTCCTAAAGTACCGGTGACAATTCTCTGTGATACTGGCGCATCCCAATCTTTTGTGCAAAGTAGTGTCCTGCCCTTTACGCACCACTCTGAGTTGGGTGCAGGGGTTGTTATTGAGGCTTTTGGAATGCACACAATGAATGTGCCGCTGCATAATGTCTTTCTTGATTGTGCCCTTGTATCAGGACCAGTGGTGATCGGAGTGACGGCTGGCAAACTCCCTATGCAGGGGGTAACGTTGCTCTTGGGCAATGACTTGGCTGGAGGTAAAGTACTGGTGAAACCGGAGGTGACATGCGTGCCAGATACTCAAGTGGCGGAGCAGTATCTCGTGGGCTTCCCAGCCTTTACAGTGGCTGAGGCCACAGACGAATTGGAGGAGGAGAATGAGGAGGATGAGTGGGCAGGATGTTGCTACTTCATGTGGCACCGTTTCTGACATTTCATGTGGCACCATTCTGGTTGAGGAGGCTACGAGGCCAGAATTGGGCTGCCGGCCTTCCTACGGTAGCTCTGACGTTCATGATGTCTCACTTGTCAGCAGTGATGATCCCAGTATGGTCAGTAGTTCTGATATTGATTCATGTGACCACACTGACTCTCTGCCAGGCACTGGGTATGCTAGTCAACCTAGTTACCTGTGTCCTGTGCAGCAGGAGCAGTCTTCACAACCTAGTCTAATGGGTGACGACCATTTTGATCGTGACGAAGTTGGTGTCTGTGCCACCATTTTGTGTCATGACAATGTTACTGTGTGTGCCACCATTTTGGCTTGTGACAGTAAAAAAGTTTCTGACACCGTTTTGTTTCATGACGAGGTTGATGTGTGTGACACCATTGTTGCTCATGACAGTTCTGATTTGGGTGACACCATTTTGGATCCTGACCACGTTATTTTTTGTGGCACCATTTTGAATGGTGATCCAAGTGCTTTTGTGACCGGTGTGTTGCTATGTTCCAGGGACGGTGAGGACGTGCCTGAGGCGGTACATCCTGCTCTGGATGTTCGTGAATCGCAGTCTCTTGTACAGCTGACAGGGGTACAGCCCTCAGTACGGTCTCCTGTACTGACAGTGCCAGGTGGGGAGGAGTTGGGTGCTGTGATGGTACCGGGGAAGTATGCTGGTGGTTTTCCTGTTGGTTGTCCTGAGCGCAATGAGTTTGACTTTTGTCAAGAACATAACTTTGGTTTGTTGTCTCTATTTACCAGGTCGGTATCGGTGGAGCGGCCTGTTGAAGTAGAATTTGTGGCTTATGACCGTGCAGACTTTTGTGCCTCCGTTTTGAGTCATGACGTTGATTTTTGTGCCACCATTTTCTGTGGTGGGGATGTCATGTCGGTTTCTGTGGATAATGGTTTACTGTGTTCCAGCGGTGAGGACGACATGCCTGTGGCGGTTCATCCTGCTTTGCTATCTCCTGACCTGGTGACGCCAGGAGTAGGGGAGGCGGACTCGGTGGCGGTGCCACGGGGACGTATTTCTTTTTGTTTTCCTGGTTTGTCAGGTCTGTATCGGCGGAGGGCCCTGTTGTCGTGAGTTTTTTGTTTGGTGGTGATGTGTTGGTGGGTGGATTGACTTCTAGGCCTTGCGCCTCAGTGGGGGCTGAGTGGGGTTTAGTTGCCCACATGTTTCCACCGGCTCCGCTCCATCCGGGCCCGGCTGGGTACATTTTGGAGGGGTCTTGCTTGAGCGGGTATCAGGACGGGGTTGTTTGTGCTAAACAACGGTGTCAAGTGTTCCTCAATAGGGAGCATTCGACGGAGTTGAGGGTCGTGTTCGACAGGGGCCGACCCGTTATCACTTTGTGGTAGTGGCTCGCTTTGTGGGTCACAGTGTTTTTGGTGTACAGTTGAGTGTGACTCTTGACCGGGGCTCACACTCAACACAGTACAGGCGCTGCACATGTTGGAGTGTGTGGTTGCATTTTTTTTTGGGTACGGTTGGTAAGTATCCCCTTATTTATTTATGTTCGTTCTCTTGGTGATGGTTTCTTTGGGCTATAGTTGGGAGAAGAACATAAATCTTCGGTGTGGGGGTGTTACGTATTACTTTCACATGGTGGAGGGATACTTACTGTCTGTGGTGCATATTCACATTGTGGTTAAGTGTGCTGTCACTAATTGGTGGTTTAATTGACACACTGTTTCTTCCTGTTTTTGTTATTAAAATGGCCGCCCTTCTAATTCATCACAGGTGTGGTGATGAGGCACCACGCCCTACAAATGCAGTGCAGGGAGCAGTTGTCAAGTCTCCCCCACTTCACGGGAGATGTGTCAGCTCTCCAGCGTCTCACCTGCTCTCACTGTTTTGTTGTACATTCGGCTTGTTCTTTCTTTTTGCCTATAGTTTTGTTATTTAACTTTGGAGTCTGGAACACCCAGCTCCCACTATTTCTGTCCATTTAGTTAGTTGTAAATAAATAGTTATTTTTGATAAACTTTTGTCCAGTGTCCTGTGTCCACCACGTCGCATTCAAGGCCTTGACGAGCCATATTTTAGGCTTGAATATAACAGCGTCTCTCAATCTGCGCAGCCTGAGGGCTCTCCACATCCCCGGCAGGGAGAATGTGGGTGCAGATGTGATGTCGCGGGGCGGTCCTCATCCCGACGGGTGGGGACTACGTCCAGACATAGTCAGGCAGGTCTGGGACCGATTCGGGGAGGCCACGGTGGACCTGTTTGCGAGCAGACAGTCCCACCAGTGCCCCTTGTGGTTCTTGGTCAGTCGGAAGGACAACCCCCCTCTGGGGGTGGATGCCTTCTTGATGTATCCGTGGCCGCCCGGGATTCTGTACGCGTTCCCCCCATACACCTGATAGCTCAGCTGTTGGAGCGGGTACGTCGGGAGGGCAGGACTTTGATCCTGATCGCGCCGGAGCAGGGCACGGCTGTGTGGTTCCCGGTCCTGATCCAGCTCTTGGTAGCCCCGCCGTGGCCTGTTCCATGGTCACCGCGGGCCCTCTCTCAGGCATGCGGTACGCTGTGTCTGCTCCCTGTTCTGGGGCAGCCGTTGATGGTTTGGCGGCTGAAACGTGGTCCCGCCTGTTATGTGCGTTCAGGGGTGCCTGGTTCCCCCTTTTTTCGCACTTTGGTGGAGTTGACTGCCTCCCCCCCTTCGTTAGGATGGGCGGGTGGACGGGACTCCCCTCCTCCCTGGCTGGGGCTTACGGGCCCTCAGGGGGTGCACTTGTCGGGCTACGCGTCCGCTCTGCCCCTTATCTCAATATGGCAGAGCGAGACGCGATAGCCAGTAATGAGATATAACGAAAGGTTATTCTATAACCTAGTTATATGAATACTGGCTGAGCGTCTCGCTCTTAGCGCCCTGAGGTCCCTTGGATGTTTTTCCGCTTATGGAAATCGAACTGGGAAGGGTGAGCGTGACCATTTCCGGCGTCATATAGGGAGACGCATGGGAGTGGTGTGGTCACGTGCAAGTGGGTGCATTTGTTTGTTTTCGCGTGCACGCTAGGTGCGTGGAGATAAGAGGTTATCTCAATATGGCAGAGTGAGACAGATATTTTTTTCATCCGTACATTTCCGTTTTTATACTGTGGTGAATATGAGTAGTGTGAGTGATTCTGAGTAATCCCAGGAAAAGACGCGAAAACAGCGTTTTAGTGGAATTCACAAAACACGTTGCCATTCCTCGCTTGGATCAACAATCAATCTGAAATCCACACTAGATTATTGGTATTATCTTTCATCATGCACACATGAAAGGGGGTTTGGAGCGGGGCGCCCCTCCGTGCTGTGATTACTACCAACACACACACACACACATACCACACAGACACGCTGCAATCGCGGCGAAAAAATCATCGGATCAACGCAAGATTGGTAACATATAGTCCATACCTTGTATCTGATGTACTGCAAAAAGAATAATCCAATTATCTGATCGCCATTCCAAATTTTCACCGCGATTGTTTGTCCGACGATCTATGTTAACGGCACCCAATGTGTTAATAATGTTTGTAATAAACCAAACCGTTTGTAAATCCGTCAAGATTTCAGCGAGTTAAGAGTATTTTTGTTTGTGCAGATCATCACCTTAAAGCAGTAGTCCACCCTCACAAGATGGCCACCGGTGAAGTACGCAGGAGACTCCGCCTTGAGCCATCTAGTGTTATATATCTATGATCAACACAATCAAACCATTTCAGTTATCCTATCTGCTTCCTTGAAGATATTACATAATATACTCTGATTGGCCTGATCAGTCACATCTAGCTGCTCTGACTGTTATGCATCTAGCTAACCTTGTCCTGGTATCAAGCATAGCTATATATAACTAGATGGTGCAAGGCCGAGTCTCCAGCGTAGTTCACCGGCGGCCATCTTGTCACAGGCAGCACGCTCACTAATAACATGAATGTCTATGGTGCATGTACTATTGAAATAACCATAGCTTGCAAAATGTTCACCCGATTTACAAACGGTTTGGTTTATTACAAATGTTATTAACGTGGCTATGATTCAGGATGCTTGGACATGTTGAAATTATTTTCACATGAAAGTCCATTATAAGTATGCAGTATGATAACTAAATCTCTTAACGTTCATAACAAACCAAACCGTTTGAAAATCAGTTGAAAATTGAGCAAGCTATGGTTATTTCAATAGCACATGCACCATAGACATTCATGTTATGAGTGGGCGTGCTGCCTGTGGCAAGATGGCCGCCATGTGGCAACGTCGGTCTCCATTGGCTCCGCGGGTGAGTCATCTAGCCTTTATATATGTCTATGGTATCAAGCATCAACAGTGTAAAGAACAGAAGGCCACGCCCAGTGGTGCAGTGGTCATGGGACGGGGTTGCACGCCGTTCCATCTGCTTTTTGAGCAGGAGCACGCACATGCACGGATGTGCACGCGCGTGCACACAAGAATGTCCACTCGACTCCACTCGACCCACCTGGCTACTTTGCATAACAATATCTCAGGTCGTCAGGTGTGTTCAAATACTACAGTTGGACCATTCACACAAATCCTGTCAATGAAACGTGTTACATTCCATTCCTAGAGGCATGCATCGTCTTTATTCGCGAGGGGACATTTTTGTGCATGCGCGGGAGCACGTGCACACGCGCCCGTGACGTCATTAAAACACAGTGCAACCCGTTATGAAATCACCACTGCACCACTGGCCACTCCCCCTCAGCCTACTGAGAGTCAGCTGTGCTCAGAGAAGGTGGCCTAAAAGCTAAAACACTTCAAATGACAAATCAAATTATGCGTCTGAAGCCTGCAACAAACTACACTCATGACATTGACATTGCACGGCGAGGGAGAGATTCAACAAGGGGAGAGGAGGAATAAAGCTCACACACGACACACACACATATGACACACACACATACGACACCACACACAAATAGAAACTTTTAAACCACATATCCGCGATAAACAGATGTCACAGACATTCAGTTCACCGTAGTGAGAGACGTCGGGAAGAATTGGACAGAAGTCTGGGGGTCATTTTGTTGATCGCATTATCCCACCACGTGTATATTCTCTGGTGAAGGATGAACACGGTTAGTGGAGAACACTGCCCGGGAGACTTGAGTAAAAGGAAGGATCCAGTCTGAGAATCTTTTCTTTCAGTTACTTTGGTTTGTCAGTGGAACATTCTAGAGCTGTCCCCCAAAATTCCCAAAATTGTTGTGGACGGGGGTCACTGGATTCCGGTTAACTTTAGCATTCTGCCTCGACACAGCACAAACTATCACAGTGGACGGGGAAATAGGTTTTCACAGCTTGTTTGCTTTGCGAGACACTCATACATGTGTTCATATATGTGTGTGTGTGTGTGTGGGGGGGGGGGGGGGGGGGTGTATGTGTGTAAATTGAAATTGATTTGAAGGATAAACCCCTTGAGATGGACCATCTTGAGATAATTGTCATAATATGTGTGTGTGTGTGTGTGTGTGTGTGTGTGTGTGTGTGTGTGTGTGTGTGTGTGTGTGTGTGTGTGTGTGTGTGTGTGTGTGTGTGTGTGTGTGTGTGTGTGTGTGTGTGTGTGTGTGTGTGTGTGTGTGTGTGTGTGTGTGTCTGTGTCTGTGTGTGTGTGTGTGTGTGTGTGTGTGTGAGAGAGAGAGAGAGAGAATAACTATGTTCCAAAGGGTATAGAAAGTCTTTATGGAGTGAGATGTCAAAGCTGACTTTTGCACAACACCATGCCAGGACAAGGAATGACTTCTTCAGGGAAAAATAAAAGCAATATTATGTAATGCATGTTAACATAAGATATATGTGTTTACAGTAATCCAAGAAACATAGAAGGGCTTATTGTTGACCTTTGAGACCTTTGACCTCTCCCCCAGAGCACTAAAGGACCAGTTAGGATCAGGCAAAAAAAAGTATGTAACAACTTATTCATACAACAAGAAATAATTGCATCTCCGCAATGTAACAAACAAACAAACAAACAAACAATCAAACTAGAAAAGTTCTACATTTTCATATCCTGCATAACTCTGCATAACTTGTGTTGCTGCACTCAATTCCTTTACTTAGGAAGTCCCAATATAACATCCACCTGATAAAGGCTGCACTGATAATTAAGTATGAATGTTTTTGCTATCAAATCAACAGGAAACAAGAGGTGTTTGTATCTCACTGCCTGCTAGCTTCAAACCAAAATTACTCTGTCTTATATACTAAACTGTCTTATAGTCTTATAGTAAACGGTCTTATAATCCTATAGTAAACTGCGTCGCTCGCAGAGACTGAATCATTCTGATTGCATGGAAACCCTTTCTTCAAAGTGCTGCACCCAAATGCAGCACTGAACGGCACAGGAAGTCCTTCATTCCAACAGCCATCAGACTATATAATGCATCACTGTGCCTCACTGCATCACTGAGCACAGAGCGGCAGCTCATTAGTGGCAGGAGGACGCGACTAGCGGCCTCCAGGCTCCACAACAGGGGGCAGCGACGGCTGCCAGACATAGATCTAGGTCTTATTGGAACCCAAGGAGGACAATACACTACCTGAAGCATACTGCACCTTGTGACACTGTGAATACTGGAATATACTGGAATATATATTTCATATTTCATTTAGTTAGATTTAAATTATAATTATATTGACCAAAATTTGTTTACCCCATGCTCAGTATGCTCAGCATATTCTTACTGTATTTATTTCTGTATATTTTATTTTCATTTCATTTTATCCTATTTTATTTTACTCTACTCTTATCCGGCAACTTGATTTGATTTGTGTTATCATTCTAAATTGTGACCTGTCCTGTCTAAATGTTTAAATGTGAGCGATTTGCAGTGTCTAATTTCCCACGGGATAATAAAAGTATTTCTATTCTATTCTATTAGTAGCTAGGATATTACCATGGCCACCTCTGCCTACATTCAGGTTGCTGTGTACAGTATGGTGTTTATCTTTTTGTCCTAATGCTATTAGGACAGACATGAGTCACTAAAGAGCTGGGATTCTGACAACGAAGGTAGTCGGGAAGGTTCCCGGTTCGATTCCTGCTCCTCTCGAGCAGTGTGTGGATGTGTCCTTGAGCAAGACACTTAACCCCTAATTGCTCCCGATGTGCAGGATGGCTCCCTGCATGGTTGCCTCCACCATCGGTGTGTGAATGTCTGAGTGAACGGGTGAATGTGAGGAACAGTAGTACAATAGTAAAGCGCTTTGGATAAAAGCTGCTATATGAATGCACCATTTACCATTTAGACATAATCTTATTGCGTTTGTGGATTTAATTTCACATTAGTGACTGTGACTGAAAAAGGATAGTACTGGTTTAAGGACACCTCCACGTGTGTCTGCTCCACATCGGCCGACGGATCCTTCACTTGTACCGGTAGATCTTGACGCAGTGGTGCATGCTGTCAGACACAACCAGGTGGCCCTCCGGCAGCAGGGCCAGGCCCCGTGGACTGCTCAGGCCCTGGGTGACGACGGGCCAGCCGACCCCGTGCGCCGGATACAGGACCACCCTGTGCTCCTCCCCCCAGTCGGCCACCAGCACGTTCCCGTCTCCGTCGATGCAGATGCCCCAGGGGCAGGTGAGGACGGGCCCCATGCCGGAACACACCCCCAGGACCCTCACCGTGTTCCAGCCGGGCTCCAGCACCTTGACGCAGGGCTCGCGGCCCGTCTCGCTGCCCCTCTCCGACACGGCCACCATGCCCGAGCTCAGGCAGGCCGCCACCAGGTAGGGCCGGTGGAACCCTGTCACCACGGTGCGCTCCAGCCGACACCCCGTCTTGGGGTCCAGCCTCAGCGAGACGAGGGTTCCCCTCCGGATGTCGGCCACCAGGAACTCGTCCAGCCTGGTCACCGTCATGCCCCGGGGGGCCTCCAGCTGGTCCCTGGCCTGGCCCGTCCCTGACCCTCCGAAGGTCTGGAGCAGGCGCCCATGGCGGTTAAACACAAGCAGGGCGCGTTCGGCCGCGCAGCTCAGCGCCACGAGGCCCTTGGAGTTGACGGCGACGTCGAAGTAGTTCCGGCAGCGTCGGGCGGAGCCGTCTGAGGTGGGAGAGGCGACCTGCTGGAGGACGTTGCCCTGAGGGTCTGACACCTGGGGAGATTACATTACATTAGATTACATTAGATTACATTATATTAGATTAGATTACATTATATTAGATTACATAATATTAGATTACATTATATTAGATTACATTATGTTAGATTAGATTACATTAGGTTAGGTTAGATTAGATTACATTATGTTAGGAGATTCGATTTGGTTATGTTAGGTTAGATTCGATTAGGTTAGGTTAGATTAGGTCAGATCAGATCAGATTAGGTTAGGTTAGGTTAGATTATATTACATTATATTAGATTCGGTTAGGTTAGATTAGATTATGTTAGATTAGGTTAGGTTAGGTTAGATTATGTTATATTAGGTTAGGTTAGGTTAGGTTAGATTAGGTTAGGTTAGATTCGGTTATGTTAGGTTAGATTCGGTTAGGTTAGGTTAGATTAGATTCGGTTAGGTTAGGTTAGGTTAGATTCGGTTAGGTTAGGTTCAGTTCAGTTCAGTTCAGAGTTTTTATTTGCCACATGGAATAATACAATCATAGTTTCTTCATTAAAAAAAATCATAAATAGTCATTCCATGGACAAAAGGAGCAGGAAGAAGAATACATTTTATAGTTACCTGCCCCTTATTCCTAAACTAACATGTATTTTCTTAATGGTCGGCGTACAACCTTATTTACAAAAATAATCATTTATACCATTATAAAAGAAACACAATCCACAGTTAAACAAGAAAATGTTAAATAATAATAATAATGATAAAGAACAAAGAAGAAAAGAAAGAGAAGATAAAAAAAAAAAAAAAAAAAAATCTCACTATTCAGATCACATTTTGATTTTCATACTGACTAAATATTTTTTTTGTATAAATTTTTTTGAATTGATAAACACTGTTACATCCCTTAAGCTCGCTATGGAGAGAATTCCACAACTTTACACCAATAACTGAAGGACACATCTGTTTAAGTGTGGTACGTGCAAACTGATTAAAATTGTATTTTCTCCTACTAAACTCACTTTCTAAATGAAAAAGATTTTGTAGTTTTTCTGGCAGTGTATTATTTCTTGCCCTAAACATAATTAACATTGTTTGAAACTTAACCATGTCTTCAAGTTTAATTATTCTAGATTTAATAAATAATATATTTGTGTGTTCTCGATAACTCACTTTATGTGTGATTCGTACAGCCCTCTTCTGTAGTATATATAATGGTTTTATATTTGTCCCATAAGTATTCCCCCATACTTCAACACAATAACTGATATAAGGTGAGATGAGTGAGCAGTAGAGTGTTCTCATTGCCTCATACTCTAACACATCCTTTACTTTATTCATAACAAAAATACTCTTGGACATCTTTTTTTTAACGTGTGCTATGTGCGATTTCCATGTTAATTTATCATCCATAATCACACCAAGAAAACGAAATTCATTAACTCTCTCTATATCAACTCCATCTATGGTCAGTACTATATTTTCATCTAGTTTTCGATTGCCAAAAATCATAAATTTAGTTTTTTTCAGATTCAGTGATAGCTTATTTACATCAAACCATTTCTTTAGCTTTGTCATTTCATACACAATATATTCAGCTAGTTCCTTTAAATTATTTCCAGAACAAAAAAAATGTGTATCATCAACAAACAAGACAAACTGTAATAGTTTTGAAACATCACAAATATCATTAATATATAAAAGAAAGAGTTTGGGCCCCAAAACCGAACCTTGCGGTACCCCACATTCAATCTTCATGAGCTCAGATTTAACATCTGCCAACTGCACATATTGTTGCCTATTGTGGAGATAACTACTCAACCATTCAAGAACCATTCCTCTCACACCATATGAACGTAATTTAGAAATTAGAATATTATGATCTAAGGTATCAAATGCCTTTTTTAAATCAATAAACACCCCTATTGTTAATTTCCTTTTATCTGTTGCTGTTGTTATTTCTTCAATAATATTCATTAAGGCAGTCGCTGTTGATCTGTTTTGCCTAAAGCCATACTGGCTTTCGCTCAGCAGTTTGTTCTTTTCCACAAAACCATCTAACTTATGCGAAAACAGTTTTTCAAGCACTTTCGAGAACTGTGAGAGCAATGACACTGGTCTATAGTTAGTGAAGCTGTGCTTATCTCCTACTTTGTAAAGTGGGATCACTTTTGCTACCTTCATCCTGTCTGGAAAAATACCTGTCTGAAAAGAAAGATTACAAATATAACAGAGAGGTTTGATTATACAATCAATTGTCTTCTTCACTATAATCATATCTATCCCATCACTGTCAATGGATGTCTTATTCTTTGACTTTAATACAATGGACATGATTTCTGCTTCACTGACATTTCCTAAAAACATAGACTGCAGTACTTTACTATCTCCTCTCCATCCTTCCTGTAATGGTTCATCGTGTTTTTGAATGGCATCTGCCAAATTTGGCCCCACATTCACAAAAAAAGAGTTGAATTCATTAACCACCTCATTCATGTTTTTTATAGTCTTACTATTACTAATGAAATGGCTAGGCATTTTTATGGACGAGGTTAGGTTAGATTCGATTCGGTTATGTTAGGTTAGATTCGGTTAGGTTAGGTTAGATTCGGTTAGGTTAGGTTAGGTTAGATTCGGTTAGGTTAGGTTAGATTCAGTTAGGTTAGGTTAGGTTAGGTTAGATTCGGTTAGGTTAGGTTAGATTCAGTTAGGTTAGGTTAGGTTAGATTCGGTTAGGTTAGGTTAGATTCAGTTAGGTTAGGTTAGGTTAGATTCGGTTAGGTTAGGTTAGATTCAGTTAGGTTAGGTTAGGTTAGGTTAGATTTGATTACATTATATTAGATTTGGTTAGATTAGGTTAGGTTAGATTAGATTCTATTAGATTCGGTTCGATTAGATTAGATTAGATTAGATTAGACAGTACAAACAAAAAGAAGTTTGGCATCCAACCAGAGTGCAAACAGTAAAGTGCAACAGCAATATGTACAGGTGGTTAAACAACAACATGTGTAGTGCTAATCAGATGTATGTACAGAGTTGTTAGAAGGTCGAATGTTTGTTTTTACATCTTTGTGGAGGTTTATATGTTGTCAGAAATACACATACCCACTCAAGTGTGATGTCAACATAGACAGGTTGAAAGGTTATACAATAAATGTACAGAATAACCACCGGAAATATAGAGGATACTTATGTCATAATAAACACACACAGACCTGCACTCGTGCATTTCCACAGTCCACTATGAAGAGTTGGCCCTGGGGTGTGGCGTGGACCCCACTGGGCAGGGTGAGGTCAGACCGTCCTGAACCCTGCTTCCCAAACTGCCTGACCAGATGCCCTTCTCGGTGCAGGAAAGTAGAAGGGTCCCCTTCTTCCTCCATCTCAACCAAGGCCGGCTCCCCTCTCTCTCCCCTGCCTCTGTTGGACTCCTGGGAGGAGGACCCGTCGATGACAGACATGGACAGGGACCTGTGCCCCCCCACTGTGGCCCTCTTCTCTGATTGGTGGAGACCACCAGGGTCTCTGTAGCCGGGGCAGGGGGAGGAGGCCCTTGGCCTCCTGCTGAGCGGCGGAGGAGGGGAGGCGGAGCTGGAGGCGAGGCCACTCCGGTTCACCCTCCACGCACCCCCGTCCCTCGTGTTACTGTCCCTCCTTACACTGTTGATCAGCGGCCGCGTCTTGCGCGTGAGGTCAGCTGTGGACTTGGACCGGCGGGGGTCGTGGTTCAGGGAGGTTCCGGCGGCGCGGTCGCGAGGGGAGCTGACGATGAAGGTGTAGCAGGAGTCCAGGCTGTCCGCCGGCGACGGAGCTCGGCCCCCAGAGTCCCCCGGAGGGTGGTCGTCGGAGGACTGGCTGAGGCGGTGCGACCGGGGATGCTCCCTGGA
>NC_140169.1:203075375-203077875 GCF_963971535.1 Notolepis coatsorum | reverse complement strand
AATACGATTACAATGAAAGCCCCACCGTCATGCTGTTGCTATGGCGCCAGAGGGAGAGGGAGGGAGAGAGAGAAAGAGGGAGGGAGGGATGGATGGAGAGAGAGAGGGGGAGAGAGAGAGGGGGGGGAGAGAGAGAGGGAGGGAGAGAGAAATACAGAGGGAGAGAGAGGGAGAGAGAGAGAGAGAGAGAGAGAGAGAGAGAGAGAGAGAGAGAGAGAGAGAGAGAGAGAGAGAGAGAGAGACACTGCAGGTGAAAGAGGAGATAACCACAGTAAAGTAGAGGAATTGTCGTCTGCAACTGCATAGAGAAGTCTATACATTTGAAATGACTGCAGACAGAGGCAGAGCCTGCAGTTAGGAGGAATCTAAGAGGTGAAGAACAGCCAGCCTGGATGACATGTCATTAAGCAATAGGCAGCCTGGATGTCAACGCCCGCAAAAGAACACTTCCTCAACTCCCTCAATTCGGTAGGCAGACCCCCCCCCCCCCCCCCATTCCTTCCACAGAGGAAGGAAATGTGAAGTGACACCAGACATCATCCAGAGAGAGATGAGGCTTTGATATTTTATTCATGAAGCAGAACAAAGTGGGCAGGAGAAAACGACAGTGAAAGATGTCTGGTGCTCGCGATGGCCGTGATGTATTACTGTGACAATAACGGCGCCCCCCAGGGAACACCGCCGCGGGACGGAACAGAGAGTGGCATTCTTACCGGGAACACGGCGTACAACTTTATGGGGAGTTATTACTTTCATCTCGAGATGTGGCAGACAGTGCCTCGACGTATTTGCACAACAGTCCTGATCCCTAGTAATAAAGGACGGGAGCTGTTCAGCAGCAGTTGCGGTTTAGAGAGGCTGTAAAACATCACGTTGTCTTAAAAATGTCCTGTGCTTCAAAGTAAGGAGCAGAACAATTGATCATTCGGAAGAAGAAAAACTCTTCAATGTCGTTAGCCTCATACGATAATTGCCTAAGTAATTTTTGGAAAAGAAGAAAAAATGTATTTTCCACCAAATGTGTATGAGTTTTTTATTTATATTTTGAAAATAAGTTCCACAAGGTGTACTGTATCAACAAGTTTGCAAAAATCACAACAACCATTGTGTAACAAAATAAGGTGACTTTTAAACTAAATATGTCGTGACTTAGGCATTTTTCCCTCGTATATGTGTAACGGTTGTGACATCGTCACCTTTAACTTCGACGCCCCGAGGGAGTTTCGAACACGGGTCTCCCACGCCACGTGCAACAGCACAGACCGCTATACCAAGAAGTGAACTCACTGCTTTGTAACGTGTCTATGTGTCTCTTGAGGATGAGAGTGCAGTTTAACCCACAGCACCGCTACTCGCCCCAGTCCTTCGTGACTGCGCTTCACGATACCATCCGTTACACATACATACATGTCATACACTAGGCAGTTGTTATACTTGCCTAAATCATGCGATCGCCATCTGTGTATGTAACGTTAAAATGCACAAGTCACATGAGTGAGTTAGGCCGATGGGGATTTTTGAACATAACAAGCGTTCTGATTAGCTGAGGACAATGCAGTGCAGTGATGCAGCAGTGTGAGGAGATTACAGATTACAGGCAGAAATCTCAATTTGGCCAAAAAATTTCTTAAGGCCATTTTCGTATGATGAGGCAGAACGATTATGTGAAACAGTAAGCAGGGCGAGTTCGTGTTTCTGACTCGGAAAACTGAAGCCCCCTCTCTCTGACATACACAGGTCAAGTGAGGTGATAGACTTGTGCTAACTAAGACAGGTGTATAGATGACACCATGTGGTACCGTGTCAGGGCCTCCTCTCTCCCTGCCTCAGCCGAGCACTCTGCTCTCATTACCGGCCTACATTATGGATGAGTGGGTCTCCGGTAGCTCGTCATGTGGGGGTGACTGATACTCCCTCCCTGTATGATAAGTATAGGCTATAGGAGGAGGGAAGATGTCAGAGAATGATAACGTCTTTTCCCCAAACACAAGACCTGCATGTACATATATATAGCACGGAGAATAGTATAGCAGTTACAAGGCTCATTCAAAGTTGGCGACTGTGATGGTGACTAAGTCTTATTAGGCCATGGGCAATCTGTGAGAAAAAAGGGCCCAACCTAGGACAGAATTGATTGTTGTTGTATTCAGCTCATGAAACCTTCACATTTAACATACAAAAAATCTAGGAACATCTAAGTGGTGGAACATTGTCAAAATCCACATCATCTGTGCACAGGTAAAACCGGATTTTCTGTCTTGTGCCAAAAAAAATAAATACCTGCCATATTTTGCTGCTCCCCTTCAATTTATTCACTCGTAGCTCGAGCTATGGGGTGCTAGATACATGAGCCTAGAGGCTTTTTTGTACATGGAGAGACCATGTTGACACAATCAGACCTTCCTAGGCCGAGCTACGGCCACTTTCCCACACCGTCCCCTTACCGCCGAATGTCGCAGCTTATTATATGTTTGATATGTTTAAGCAATGGATAAATAAT